>NC_069718.1:6513881-6813881 GCF_027358585.1 Pangasianodon hypophthalmus
CTCAGGTGGAACAACTGTATGTCTTTATCTTTCTATTTAATAAGTAGAACATTGTAATTGTTGACAAATTGCTGTGGTATAAGCAGAATAAAGTGCATTTTGATATATTTTGGGTGTGTGAAAGTCTTTGAGGATCACTGCTTACCTTCATGGACTTGTAGAGGCGCTTGGCGAAGAACATGGCCCGACTGCGGACACACTGCACTGAGAGAGACAAGCAGAGACTCAGATCAGCACTATTCAGTCCTGTTCAGCTTTAATGTATGTGTGTGTGTGTGTGTGTGTGTGAGAGAGAGAGAGAGAGAGAGTGAGAGAAGTCTGTGTGTGAAAAACTTACCAACAGCCAGCATCAGCCTCTCAAAGTCTCCTGACAGCTCGCTCTTAATGCTATCCTCGATGGACTTCTCAGTGAGCTCCTGATACTTATCAAACACTGCGTAATGCAACATGATTGCGTTAGATTAAATAAAATTAACATCAGAAAAAAAAGAAATATTTAATAGCGCAGTATAAACGTGTGACATTCACCCAGCTGCAGGTGAGTCGTACTCCGGTTGCCCAAGAGCATGATGAAGATGGCCTCGTCTGTCCCCCACTGCTCCTCTCCGGCTGCGTACAGGTGCTGTATACACACACACACACACACACACACACACACACACACATTAGCTGTGCTCTAGGCACGCTGGCATGATGATGATGATGATGATGATGATGACTTCAATATTCCTCACCTGTGCATCTTCTTCCACCAGATCTTCATACACCACACCATCTTCATCTCTGGCGCCCTGACGATCCAACACAAGATCGTTACTAACACATACACATACACACACACACACACATACACACACACATATACTTTTACAATGCATGCACCACTGAAGTGAACAGACTGCAACCCCAGTCTTCAGGTTCTGGAGTCCAGCACAGTTTGGAGATTTTTCTGTTAAATTAGGTGTCTTTGGGTATGAAAATCACCCGAGTAACCCTGACGTACAAGATCTCTAGGATGCATATATCTTTGATAAAGTACTTGCGTCAGAGGTCTATGTATCATCCAATACCTGCAAGTGCTCTGATACAGACTTCCTCTTTAATAATAATGATTGTTGTTGAACAGCATAAATAACCCATTATTTTTTTTTCAGCTTAAAATTACTTAAAATTAAATAAAATTGTACTTAAAAGTTACATAAAATTAAATAAAATTGTACTTAAAATTATATAATAATTCTAAAAAAAATCAGTCGGTGTTATTCACACTCACAGCATGTGATTATATTTAATATATCAGTGGTTAGTTTTGACGATCCACTGATATATTAAATATAATCACAAGTAATTTTAAGCTGAAAAAAAAAAATGGGTTATTTATGCTGTTCAACAACAATCATTATTATTATTATTATTATTATTAAAGAGGAAGTCTGTATCAGAGCAGTTGCAGGTATTGGATGATACATAGACCTCTGACGCAAGTACTTTATCAAAGATATATGCAGGGTTTCAGGACAATATTCACTGTTGAAAATAACACCAGAAACCATTCAAGAACCATTAAGAAACCATTTGTAATACACTATATGGCCAAAAGTTTATGGACACCTGACCATCACACCCATACGTACGTCTTCTCCAAGCTGTTGCCATGAAGTTGGAAGCACACAACTGTATAGAATGTCTCTGTAAGCTGTAACTTTACAATTTCCATTCACTGGAACTAAGAGGCTGAAACCTGTTCCAGCATGACAATGCCCCTGTGCACAAAGCGAGCTCCATGAAGACATGGTGTGTGAAGGTTGGAGTGGAAGATCTCGAGTGTCCTGCACAGAGCCCTGACCTCAACCCCACTGAACACCTTTGGGATGAACTGGAACACCGACTGAACCCCAGACCTCCTCACCAACATCAGCACCTGATCTCACTAATGCTCTTGTAGCTGAATGAACACAAATCCCCACAGCCACGCTCCAACATCTAGTGGAAAGCCTTCCCAGAAGAGTGGAGCTTATTATAACAGCAAATGGGGAATAAATCTGGAATGAGATGTTCAACAAGCACACATGGGTGTGATGGTCAGAGGTGCACAAACTTTTGGCCATATAGTGTATATTGTTCCTACTGGTTCCTGATGGCTTATCAAATGTTATTCTGATGATAATCATCTAGTTTACCATTTTTCTGTAGATGTTATTATTTGATATAGAAAAAAAAATCTTCAAAACAGTGTTTTGGCTGATTCTGACAGTTCTACAGGAATCTGATGGAAACCATTAAATTAAAGGTCCATTATGCAATGCAAATCATCAGAAATTTGTTTTTTTTTCCGTGTCATTTTCTTTAAACATTTTTTCAGAACTGACAAAAGGAATTATGTTGCTGCTTTACATAATTCTTGACTTGAGGTGAAATGTGTTATGGATATCTCTGGTATGTTTTTTTTTCTCTTTTGCTATTTCTCCTGTGTTGCTTTTATGTATTGTATATAGTTTAATATGTGAAATTGTTCTTTTATGAGAAACTGTTTGTGCTGCCATCTTGACCAGGACTCCCTGGAAGAAGAGATCTTGTTTCTCCATGGGACTTTCCCGACTAAATAAAGGAAAAATAAAAAATAAAAAATGAAAATTTTGAAGGAAAAAAAAAAACGTTCAAAATGAGATTTCTTGTGAGGGACTTTAGCTTAATGGTTCCTGTTGTTTTTGTTCCTAATGGTTCTGGCGGCATAAATCATTAATTATATGATGGAAACCATCAGAAAATTTCCTAATGGATTAGAAAAGATTTCTGTGACTTTTGATTTCTGTAGTCAAAATACATTTTAGGTGGAAATAATTAACATGATTTATGAGCACATTTTCACTAACCTTGATCATTTTTACAGAATTTAAGCTCTAATACCTGGAGCAAAGCGACCAGCATCTTCTTAAAGTGTCCTGATGTGTCTCCTACAATGTCCTCCTCTATGTCCCTGCCATACGCTGGAGTCAACACAACACGACACAACAAAAAAAATGTCACAAGGCATCGTTTCAGAACGTATACGAGACATAAACGACCAAAAACTCACCGTCTTTGTACGCCGCCACCATGCCGTGGATTTGTTCGTTCGTCCTTGAGGCGAGGATTTCAATCAGACATCTCTCATTAGTGCCGGCTCCCTGTAACCAGGATAATCAATACCTCAAAACGCAGAGCTTTAATTTAACTCAATAAGGATGTAACAGTTCAAACAGTACACAGGAAGAGCAAGAAGATGGCGCAGAATCATCATAACAGTCTCACAGCCCCGAGCTGGTGATTTTCCATCACTGTGCAGCGTATTGTAAGCTTGTTATAAGTCATAATGATATTAGTGCTGAGCGAGCTGCTTCAAAATCCATGCAGTGTCATACAGCACAGTGAAAAAGTACACAAGCTGCTCTGACACGAGCCGTGACTCTTTAACCTATGAGATTAAATTTGCAAGGCATCAGCTTTAATTTCGGCTTATATACATAAATCTATATGGCATAAATTACATAGAAATATATTTAGTCCACATTGATAGATATCTTCAAATTAAGAAGAGATACATTTTTAAAACTATAAATATCACTACTGCATATTCAATATTTGCTAGTTATTATTATTTGCTGATATTTTTTGTATTTTAAAGGTGTTTTTATTTTTTTAAAAAATGATGTTTTTGCAAATGAGGCTTCACTGAATGAAATATGCACACATTTGCATACATAAAATCAAAACTCTAGTCTTCGAATAATTAAATAGAATTAAAATAATTATTTCGCTGTGATGCTCTCAAGTCAAACACTGTTATATTTTTAAAAAATAAAAAATATATATTTATTTATTAAGAATGTGTTCATTTTTGTTTGATTGGAGTTTGCAACCAATTTTCTGTAACATTTGAATTGTTATTATATTATTATTAACATTATTATTAAAGTATTAATCATAAGCAATTAATATGTAGTTGACTATTTGGACATGAAAGTCAGATTAGCCTCATGATCAGTTAATGAATAGTTATTGTCAAAGTTTAATGTACATTGTATATAATAATATTAATACTAATATTTAGGTGTCAGATAACTTTATAATAAAGGTTTAATTTTTATTAATACTTAAAACTATAAAATGAATAAAACAGGGACAACCTGAAGCTTTGCAAGGCAGCAGGTGTTTATGGCTGCAGTTGAGAATCAGTGTATATTTTTTGCTTTCAAACTGCTTAATAAATGTATTTCATGTTGCTTATTAATAAAGATTAAGAAGTAACCATAGTAAAATATCTATTACTTTATTATGAACATCCATCCATCCATCCATCCATTCTCTGTACCGCTTAGCCTACACAGGGTCACGGGGAGCCTGGAGCCAATCCCAGGGGGCTCGGGGTACAAGGTGGGGGACACCCTGGATGGGGAACCAACCCATTGCAGGGCACAATGACACACACACACACACACTCACACACCCACTCACACACTATGGATAATCCGGAAATGCCAATCAGCCTACAGCGCATGTCTTTGGACTGGAGGAGGAAACCTGAGTACCCAGAGGAAACCCCCGAAGCACCAGGAGAACATGTAAACTCCACGCACACACACAGGGCAGAGGCGGGAATCGAACCCCCAACCCCGGAGGTGCGTGCCCCACTTATTATGAATATTGTGTACTGAATTTTAAATGAAAATTTTAGACATTTTTTCTTCACTTTAGCCCAGATGTAGTCAATCTGCCAAGACTTGTTATTCTTGGCAGATTTTCTTTTCAGATATTCTTTTCTCTCTATAGTCACTTTCCTTAAAAATATTTACTAAAAGATATCTAATAAATGGAAAAATATAGTTCCATGTATCACGCCTTGTGTTTGTGTAGCAAGTGTTTCTGTCTATCTAAACGAAAATGTTACTGATCTATAGAAACACTTAGGGAGCAATTTTGGAGAGGTTTATCAGGGGCAGACAAAGAAACAGAAATGTGGATCGGGTCCGAATCATTAGGGGAAGTGAACGAGGGTTTGTTGAAAACTGTAATGAAATGAGGCATCAAAACTCATCTCATATCCTTACTGCGTCGTTCACTTACCGCCCCCTAAAGGCAGCATTAACGGGAAAACACAAATACACAGAGAAAGCAGTCAGTGACACACACACTATCACATATACACACATCAGTATAATGTCCGACTCTCACAGGAACGTGTGAGAAAAGGAAAATACGACGGGAAATTATGCTGAAGTGAGATTTTCATTAGCATCTGTTTACGATCTATTCCTGAGAAAAAAAGGAATGGAAAATGATTATACTAAAAAAACACAGAAACACACAGCATTCAAAAAAAAAAAAACACTGGAAATGTCAAGCATTACAAAGTTCAACGCAAAGCTCTGAGAATAAAATAACTCTCTCAGCTCTTCACATGGTCCTTTGTGTAGTTAAGGGTTGTTAGTGTCCTGAAAGGGATCTAGTGTGGAACCTTCTGCTACTTTACTGTAAAGGAAAAACTGAAGATCTCGTAAAGGTTCCCGATTCAACCTTTTTTTAATCCAAATCCGCTCAATAGATTTTCACATTCTTGCTTATTACTCAGTAACTGTATAGAAAACAATCAAACTGATTAAGCTGATGTTATAAGTGTGAAGCCTGAAAGTGTAAAACAGTTCAGGAGCTTCTTTTGTCTTCCATTTTGTGCATTAAGGCACGGACGGACCTGGAGGGCATTAACTCTAATATAATATTCTAATATAAAGGCACCCTACAGGACATTTTCTGGCACAGAGGAGCACCTAGAGGCCACTTCATCTCTTTTTTTCGCATGTAGGGAAGCCTATGGGGCACTACATCACGTATTCTCTACTTTAAAGTGTTTACTGACAAATAAGGGCACCCTAGAGGGCACTTTACCACATTTTATCTACCCTAGAGGGCACTTTCCCTCATTTTATCTACCCTAGATGGCAATTTCCCACATTTTATCTATCCTAGAGGGCACTTTACCACATTTCATTTACCCTATATGGCACTTTACCACATTTTATTTACCCTAGATGGCACTTTACCACATTTTATCTACCCTAGATGGCACTTTACCACATTTTATCTACCCTAGAGGGCATTTTACCACATTTTATCTACCCTAGATGGCACTTTACCACATTTCATTTACCCTATATGGCACTTTACCACATTTTATCTACCCTAGATGGCACTTTACCACATTTTATCTACCCTAGAGGGCACTTTACCACATTTTATCTACCCTAGAGGGCACTTTATTGTGTTTTATCTACTGTAGAGGCATTTTATCCTGTTTTATCTACCCTAAAGGGCACTTTTGCGGTACTTTTTAACCACGGCAGGACTTTTGCACAAAATTAACACTTAACCACCCCTCCCCCATCCTGAGTGTGCCAGTGCATTAAGAGGGTAATAATGAAGTACACACTAAGTGGCCAGAATGTTAAGTAATAGATGATTTTAACTAAAAAAAAAATGTCCACTAGAAAAAAAAAGAAGCACAAAAATATGACATTGTCCAGACTGACATTGTCACATCAGACAGCTAAAAACTAAAAAAGAAAACTGTTAAATCAAATACGCAATTCACACTAAACGAAACAAAAATACACAGACAGCGTAATCTAACCAAAGTCTAAAACTGTACTATAACACGGAAAAGAGCACACAAGTTTTTCATTCCTTTCGTTCATTTTTTCATGAACACAAGCGCAGCCTTGACATGCACCGCATGCAGAAACTCTTAGCAGCTCCTAGAGTTTATGAAGCTGTCGATGGATTTCAGTTTCAGTCGTGTTTAGATATTTTCTTACCTTGATTGCGTCCCTGATCTCTTTGGCATCGTGATACGCCGGGGGTCTCATTAAACTCACAATCAGACGCTCAAACTTGCCCGTCAGTTCATACTTCAGATCCTCAATCAAGTCCTTTATGAGCAACAATAAGTGAATAAAAACAGATTTTTGAGAAATTTGAAGTCCATATTTATCCATTTATCATATGATTATTTTCACTGGAAAAAAGGATCAGATGCAATTTGTATGCTTCAAAGCATTTATTTGGCTAGTGAACAGAATAGTTTAATAGTCTTTGTTAAAAATGTAAAAAGAAATGCAGCTAAATAAGGAATCTTATAGAACTGCAGTGTTATAATGCTATCCGAATGGGACAGATTTTATTTCTGAGCATAGAAACTTGCTGTGTATACAGAAATCTGGATGTATAAAGGAATAGACCACTTTGTGAACGTAGCATGGTGTTTTTAATGATCTGAAAGGCTTTTTACTGCTGACCCAGTACCTTGCCGTAGAGTGATTTGTAGGCAGTGATGATTTCCTGTCTCTGAGCGTTGCTTCTAGAGCTGACCAGGTCCAAAATGGCCTCCTTGTCACTTCCTGAGAATGTAAACAATTCAATGATTACAAGAGCTCCATCTTTAGTTTGTATGATATTTGATCTTATATTATCTCTATATATTTTGTCTGTTTTGTAATGAGAAAAGAACAAAAAACCTGTTTACTCAAACTCACTTATAATAAAAAGTCTACAGGCAGTTGTTGAATTCATCAGTAAACATTTATTTAAAACAAACACTTATGAATTCTTCACTCACACATATTTGTAAATGAAGCTCTACATCTGTACATTTCAGTAGTTCAGTAGAAATGAGACTATTTTACTAAGGATTAGTCTGTAAAGTGTCAAGTAGCTGGAACTATTTTACTGTATTGGTCCAGTGTTGAAAAGCTGGATAAAATCCATAAAACAGCTTTAATTCGACTGTCTCTCCTTTAAAAGATTGTCTCTCTTTTTATATGACTGTCTCTCCATTAATGTGACTGTCTCTCTTTTTATATGACTGTCTCTCCTTTAATGTGACTGTATCTCCATTAATGTGACTGTCTCTCCTTTAATGTGACTGTCTCTCCTTTAAAATACTGTCTCTCTTTTTATACATCTGTCTCTCCTTTACTATGACTGTCTCTCCATTAATACGACTGTCTCTTCTTTAATATGACTGTCTCTCCTTTAAAAGATTGTCTCTCCCTTATACGATTGTCTCTCCCTTAAAAGACTGTCTCTCCGTTAATATGACTGTCTCTTGTTTAAAAGAGTGTCTCTCCATTTAATGCAACTGTCTCTCCTTTAATATAACTGTCTCTCCTTTAATGTGACTGTCTCTCCTTTATTACGACTATCTCTCCTTTAATACAACTGTCTCTCCTTTATTACGACTATCTCTCCTTTAATACAACTGTCTCTCCATTAATATGACTGTCTCTCCTTTAATGTGATTGTCTCTCGTTTAATGCGACTGTCTCTCCTTTAATGTAACTGTCTCTCATTTAATGTGACTGTCTCTCCTTTATTACGACTATCTCTCCTTTAATACAACTGTCTCTCCTTTATTACGACTATCTCTCCTTTAATACAACTGTCTCTCCATTAATATGACTGTCTCTCCTTTAATGTGATTGTCTCTCGTTTAATGCGACTGTCTCTCCTTTAATGTAACTGTCTCTCCTTTAATGTGACTGCCTCTCCTTTAATACGACTGTCTCTCCTTTAATGTGACTGTCTCTCCTTTAAAAGACTGTCTCTCCTTTAATGCAACTGTCTCTCCATTTAATGCGACTGTCTCTCCTTTAATATGACTGTCTCTTCTTTAATGTAACTGTCTCTCCTTTAATGCGACTGTCTCTCCATTAATATGACTGTCTCTCCTTTAATGTGATTGTCTCTCGTTTAATGCAACTGTCTCTCCTTAAATACGATTGTCTCTCCTTTAATGTAACTGTCTCTCCTTTAATACGACTGTCTCTCCTTTAATGTGACTGTCTCTCCTTTAAAAGACTGTCTCTCCATTAATGTGACCGTCTCTCCTTTAATATGACTGTCTCTCCTTTAATGTAACTGTCTGCCTTTAATAAGAATGTCTGTCTCATGATTACACCTTTATTGTCCCTGTGTAACGGTTATAGTTATGAATATGCGTCATCTATTTCAACAACTACCCTTAGACTTCCATTATAACTGAGTTTAAAGTAAACAGATTTTCTCTTTTTTTCTCAGTACAAAGGAATGTGTTGAAATTATTATCCATGATAAACACACATACGCCACAACCCAGATGTGGTGGGAAACAAAGTCTCTGCAGTATTCCCTTAAGGGCTGCAACAGTGGTTCTTTATCAGTGCTGGGATTTGAACTCACAACCTTACATCACTGTCACAGAACCTTAACCTGAACAGACACTACAATTAAAGCCCAAGACCCTAAAATAAGGATTAGAATTAGGCACGACTCCTCACCAAAGCCTTTCATGGCTTTGTAGAGAGCTTCGGCATCGCTGTTAGCATTGAATCCTGGGAAATCTTTCACTGTGCCTCGGAATCCCTGAAACAGAAAGAGTGAAATTTAAATCTGGATAAATTGCAGTCTGATATGGTTCTGTGGGTGATTACTGCTTCTGTCCTCTTGCAGGATTTGAAAAGCATTCCCCCACAGGGATAACAGAAGACCCGTTAAGGGTGCTAGTTTCAATGTCACGAACTGGGTGTGGTTTCTGAGTAAAGATGTAAACAGAGAGAGAGAGAGAGAGAGAGAGAGAGAGATGCCACAAATAGCAATCCAGCTGCAAATAAAATAATGACAATATAAACCAGGCATCATCAAGTGGCGGACCGTGTTCTAGGTCCGGACTTAACCGAGTGGGTGAAAAAAATACTGTAGCAGCTCTGCTAAATGTGTGTGTGTGGGGAAAAACTGTCTGTAGTTCAACGACTCCATTTTTATAAACATGAACCATCACGGTTTCTGTAGCAGATCTTCTGTTGCTGTTCATCCAATCACTTTCATTTATGCAAATTATGTAGCTGAAGGCAGCTTCTTATCCGAAGAAGGAATTTTATGAATCTTCAGTAATTTTCTTGAATGCCTCTGTTATCAATATTTCAGAAATAGCATCGATTAAAAAAAAAAAAAAAATTAGATTACAAAGCAGCGCTAGTGAAATTCTGATGATGGCCCTTGTTTAGCGAACGCACTGCAGGATCGCTCAGCGTTTCCTCTCACACAGATCAATATTCAATACTCAATAATGCAGACGCTTTGCATGAGGCAGCAACTTGAACACGCACACACACGCACACACACACTGTATCTCACACAGAAGTCATCAACAATGAGACAGTGTCATGTGACACTATTTACCATCTTAACACAAAGCACTGTTTTGATGACAGATCCGAGCCATAAGAGAGACCGGTGTAAGATGAGCTGCTGGGTAACACAAGATACCCCAAAGTATTTAGGTGACTATGTACAAAACACATCATGTGACCAAATTTTTAGGAAGTGACATCCATTGAGTAGATAGATAGATAGATAGATAGATAGATAGATAGATAGATCTATAGATAGATAGATAGATAGAACCTCCAAGTGATCAAATGCCATTGTTTTTATTTAAACTCTCGAACATGCATCATTTCACCCCAAACAGTTCACAAACCTTTAACAAAATTTTAGCCGCCATTAGCTAAAGCAGCTAACCTACTAGGCTAGTTAACTGCTAGCTAGTTAACTAGAACATATGAATGTATGTTAAATCAGGGGATTTTTACGCATTAAAAATAGATGAAATTGAAAAACAGTGCGGAGCTAAAAACAGTTATAACTCCATAGCACACAGTCTGGTGTCAGACTCAGATAGGGGGCGTGGCCTAATGTTTGAAGGCGGGGATTGTACATTATATGATATATATATATATATATATATATATATATATATATATATATATATATATATATATATGTATGTATATATATATATATATATATATATATATATATATATATATATATATAAAGAAATATGTATATGTATATTGCTGAGCCAAACAATGTCTTTAATAGTGATTGTGTGATGATTCGGACATACAGTTTACACACTAAGTACGTTTCCATTACTGGTTAGCTACAGTAGCTCTAGTGCGAAACTAATGAAACAAACGTAGTACACCAAATATGTGTAGATATAATTATATTGGTGTATCGGGGTGTCGTGGAAATCTAGAAATAGAGGTAAATAAATTCAGCAGACAAGATTGAGCAGAAGAAGCAAGAGTATAAAATTTATTGCTGCAGCAAGACATCTTCAGTATACATTACAAAAATCATGCACCCAGAAGAGCTGCTTCCCCTTTCTGGTGCTCCCTTTTATACACTGTCTTTCATCCCTTTAGAGCATTTTATTACCTTTTACGGACATAATTACACAAGGTTCTAATTCTGCCTATAATTGTAACTCTCAGTTTCTAGGCATTGGCGCGTTCTTCTTCTGTCCAGCTGACATTCGGAATACTTTGTGCTTAACGATAACAGGGACTGGGCTTATTTCACTTCTTGTTTTCCTCCTTGAGCAGCAGCAACTGTTTTCCCAAAACATCTTTTTCCTCATGACTTGTCTAGACATAAAAACTAATAATTTGGCACCTCATTATCTTTCAGATCTTCTTCTTTTTTATACTCCTTCGCGCTCTTTGAGATCATCTTCTGCAGACTTACTGTCTGTTCCAAACTTCAAGCTGAGTTCCTTCAGTGGTAGGGCTTTTAGTTATGCAGCGCCGAAGCTATGGAATTCTTTACCTTTGCACATTCGCCAACTGGATTCGATTTCCCATTTTAAAGCTTGGATAAAAACGTATTTGTTTAGAATAGCTTTTAATGATTCGCTTGTTTGATGTGTTGTTATAATGTTGGTCTTTTCTATGTCTTGTATTTTATTGTTTTGTTTTATATTGTACTGTGTCCTTGAGTGTCTTGAAAGGCGCCTATAAATAAAAGGTATTATTATTATTATTATTATTATTATTATTATTATCATTAATGATACATGCAAATAAAATTTTCCACTACAGGAGATAAAAGGATTTATTGTGTATATTTCATTTTTGTCTCAAATAGTTATTGTTAAAATGTGATTGGTGTACATTTTATGTGGAAAAAAAACTCACACTGTGCCATTTTTTGTATATAGATGCATGAGTTATAGTATAGCAATATAGTTGGGCTGTAGGCCAGAAGACTCATGAAGAGGAGCCACGGGAGGCAAATCAAATAGTTCACAGCAGCTCAGTCAAACATGCTTGTTTACCAAGTAGTAATGTGCTCAAGTTTTAAAATCCTGTACATTGCCAATAGACGTGCTCCCGACAACATCAGGAGGCAGACTATTCCAAAACTTCATAGCAGTGTGGAAAAAGCATCTATCAAGTTGATGGGTGCTGGCCCATGAGATGGACTGAGCATGCTGTGGTGTCGAGAACCTTCCTCTACTGGCTCGACATGAGGTATATATGAGGTATATGGGAGTAGAGCCTTCAAGTCTAGAGGGCAATGATCTGAGTGCATCTTATAGAGAGCATACTTAACATAGAATTATTAAGAAAAGTAAAAAATGGTTCATCTCTTATTTATAACTGCAGTTGTTTTGTGACAAGCCATACAGTGCCTTGCATAAGTATTCAGTCCTCCTTTTTCTTTTCCACTAGGAGTCAGTGACCGGGTAAAGAGGGGATTAGTCAGAGAAGTAAACAAGACACCAAGAGTAACTCTGAAGGAGCTGGAGTGATCCACAGCTCAGATTTGAGAAGCTGTTCACAGCCCAAACACGCCACAATACTGAGGTTTATGGAAGGGTTTGGGAAGAAAGCCATGACTGAAAGAAAAAAAAGCTATGAAAACCCATTTGGAGACTCAGCAAACTTGGAGGAAAAGGTTCTCTAGTGTGATGAGACCACAACTGAATTTCTTTTGCCCAAAAAGAATGAGCAAAAATATCAGGATCCAGATGTGCAAAGCTGACAGAGACACACCCCAGAAGACTGTAATTGCAGCCAAAGGTGATTCTGCCAGGGGAGTGAACACTTATGCAAACAACAAGCGTCTGCTTTTATGTTTAATTAACCTAAGCAATAGTTTTCACTTGCAAATTTTAGACATGTTGTATGAACTAAGTGGAAAAAAATCCCATACTCAGTCCGTTTCAGTTTCTGGTTGTAATGAAACAAAGTGTGGAAAAGTTCAAGGGGGGCGAATACTTATGCACGGCAGTGTACATAGTTGTGAATTCCCATGTTGCGTCTTTTTGACAGCTCCTTCTACATTGCAGCCGCTCCTAAAAGTCTCCAGTAAGACACGCGAGGCATGAATGCAGGGAATGGAGAGCAAACAGCTGACACCTGTCCAAGTCTACAGCTGCCCCATGGCCTCATCATTTAGGCACAGTGTGTGGTTTTGTGTGTGTGTGTGTGTGTGTGTATGGGTTTCACCTTACTCACACAGTGTTCACCTTGTAGCAGAATCCTCTTTCTGTCTGACTGAGCACAAACTCTATATGACTGTGCATTTTTGCTTCTTCTTTCACTTCCCATTTATTTCCTGCTCAAGAGGCTTTTTTCGCCTGGAAAATGGCCGAGAGCCAGAAACCTCCACCCTACAGCCACAGTTTATCTGTCAAGGCCCATTTTCGATAGGACAGCTGTGAGGGGGAACGTACGCCACAACAGAGCCCTTAGCAACGGTGACTTCAGAAAAACAAACATCCCACCACCCACATGCTAGCAACAGAGACGATAAAGCAGGAGGAAAGATGGACTCACAAGGAAAAGACAAGTCCGTAATGAAAAAAGGAAAATTGTCTGCACAACTGTACTGAATGATTCCACGATTGGGATCCCATTTCTATTGCACTTTTTTTTAACATTTAAAAATATTTATGCAAAGTAAATGTCATTTTTAATATTTTCAGATAAATAACTTAAATCATTAAAATACTTCAAAAATCATATTATTTTTCGCATTCATGTGTGAAACCATTTAATATCCCACGCTTAAAACATCCTTTTTCATGAGTCATCCAGTATAGCTTATGAGAAATGTGCATTTTAGTTCATTCACTCAATACATTCACCCCTGTGAAATATGTGGAACATTCCACAAGTCACATGTTCAACAGGAAGCTGAATTTCCTAAAGATCACAAGAAGAAGAAAAGTCAATCATTCTTTTTCTATTCTATTTTCTGTTTTCAGTCATACTGTGATATAGACCGATGAGATAAAAGTACAACCCTGTTACGCAAGTTATAGGCCAAAAATAATTTAATATCTAATTTTGAGTAAATCATTGGAATGTCCGTAATGTCCTTATGTCATTATTATGGATGCGGGTTAACCAAACGTTGTGTATTTGCTATAATTAAGCGGGGGAAAAAAAAACGCTCAACCGTGTTACTTTCAACACGCAGCCAGTCAGTAAAGAAACTTTGCTGTTCACCAGAAGTCTCCGTTCAATCAGGTGAAAATATCAGGATCCAGATGTGCAAAGCTGATAGAGACATTTCTTCCAAGTATTAACAAGATCCGATGCAACAATCAGAAATCAATTAAAAAAAAGGACAAACAAGGAGTGTGTAAAAAATAACATTTGTATTTTTAAACTGATGTTTGAAAAGGAGAGCAAGGTGATTGGGCTGTAACTCTGATACCTTTAAAAAACAATCCTTCTCTACATCATCTTCAATCGCAAATTAACACTAGGCCAACCCCAGATCGTGAACAAAGTTGTTCACATATCGATTGGAGGCTAATAAATCGAATCGCATTGTAGCAGATTCAGCAGTATCCGCTTTCCACCTCTGGAAATTCAGAAACATGACAAGCTGCTTTTTTGTCTTATGAACTTAAAGAAAGAGAGGAAAAATCTTTCATGGATGTTCAGCAGCACTGAATGTACCTATAAATGGATAAAAAGTATGATGTGTTCTTAACAAAGTAAATATTTTAAACCAATTATACACTTTGGCAACTTTTTGAGGTATAAGAGGAATAAAACACTTCAGGATGTGCTGTTTTGGATGGAAACAGGAACTTGGCTTCCTCACACCACACCATCACTGATTATTTTTCTATAACAGCACACCACCAAGTGTTTTACTCTTTACTTACTATAAAGCAAAGAAAGTAAAACCAAAGTCAGTTTTCATAAGGGAAGTATGTGAGTACTCTGATAACTGCAACAGCTCCATGTCCTATTTAGCACTGTGTGTGTGTGTGTGTGTGTGTTCTTACTGTCCCACTGCTCCCTGTCCCACTCAGTAAGAGAAACACGCAGTGCAGCAGTGCAGTGACTCATCAGTAATCAGCCTCAGAGTCTCAGCATCATCTAAACACTGTAAAAGTCTTATTTATATGAAATAGAAGGTTTAGTTTAGCTTTGGCTTACCTTGCCCATGATGTCTTTACTCGAAGGGTCTCAGTGGAATGATGGACTAAAATTGAACCTGGAAAAAAAATTACATTCGTATTTGTTATGTAGAAGTGAGATGAAGTGCAGTACAAGCATGCTGATGGCTCGGAGGATATGCTAGTACAAAAAAAAAACACATAAAGAAATCAAACAAATGTAATATAGATCATTTTGCACTACTGAATGTAGTCTCTTTTTGGTGTCTGATTCTTTAGTTTGGTCCAAGAGCTGCAAGGCTAATTATCTCAAAACTCTTTTCATAACTATAAGCTTAAAAATATAAAGACTCACTTCAAACATCACTCAGCTACATGACTACATACACATTTCTTTTCCTATTGGAAACTATTTAATCTCTATTATATTTCTGCTACAATTCTAGATGTATGCTGCTATCCACTGCACTCATATCCAAGTCGATTTTCCTGAGTTCCGATCTAAACACGTTCCTGTGCTTCCACTCGGAAAAACAGGTGCCCAGAGGATGGTCATATTTGTATGGCTAGTCTCTGAATTTGATAACCATACGAATGAATATGAATTATTTCTGTGCGATTATTTGTGTGACAATGGTCTAATCACGTTAGTAAAATCGGGCTGAAATCAACAGAATTACGAATTACAAATCGAAACTTACAAAAAAAAAATCTAAAAATAATAAAAATCTAGTTTTAAAGAGTAATAAACGATGCAAAGACAAATTGATTCACTGTGACTGTGTGTCGCCATATTGTTTTAATGTCAGCTGTGTTCAGGTCAGAGAACTGAAGAGTTTCCGACTTGGAATTCCGAGTTGAATGACCGTTCCGTTGCACTTTTCCCAGTCGGAAGTCATTTTTCCGAGTTCTGAGTACAATGGATTGCATTATTAAACCTTGAAAGATGGAGCGTAGAAGGCAGAAAAATGTGATGTCTTTGGTCCAAGATGGCTGCCTTCGAAAGGTCATGTTTAACAGGAATGTCACTGAATACAAATATTATTCAGAATAAACAGATACTGTCCTCTAAACAGCTACAAATACAAATATACAGAGCAGACTCACTTTTCATGTTTTTAAGCTTGCCATAAAGTTTCCCAGGGCATATGTTTGAGACTAGAGGTCCGTAACCAGGGGTTTAGGAAGCAGCAAAAATGTTACTTTCACACGAGTGCGCAGTTAGACATGAAGCTTATGGGACAAAGAAAGACTAGGTTCATTAAAATGAAAATGAATCACTGTGTGATGCATTTACAGTGTTCATTCATTCATTCATTCATTCATTCATCCTTAGTAACTGCCTGGTCAGGATCGCCGTAGTTTAAATGAGGCTACTAGTTTTTTTTAGGGAAAAAATCTACTAAATTTCTCCAAATATTCATATCTGTATTCAGATTTAAACCCGAAGTAGGCGTGGCATTATCAGAAGGTTTTTTGTTTTTCTGTTTGTTTGTATGATTTTTTCAAAGTTTAATATCAAATCTACCACTCTAACCACTCTGGAGATGTTGAAACGCCAGCCGTTTCAGCATGTTGCGTGAATTCAGGGTTTTTTAGTGTTTTTCAGTGTTCAACTGGTAGATTTCATATTTACTTAAAAAAAAAACAGTTTAAGCCACGCCCATTTCAGGTTTAAATCCAAAAAGAGAGATGAATATTTGGAGCATTAAATAAACACAGATGTTTATAGATTACAGAAAGTCCCAGTGTATATTAAACCACATTACTGAAACAAGTGACTGTTCGGAACGTACATATACAGAAAAAAAAGTCGTTTGGGTGAGTCAGACTTCCCTTACTCGTTAGATTTCGTTACTCAGTACAGCTTCCAAAGCAAAACATTTCTCTCCTGATCAATTACATTCTGCATAAAGGGTAAACTGTGTGCATGTGATTTGAGCCTGGAATACCCCTTTAATGGCTGGGGTACCACTGCAGAACATCTGGGTTCATTCATGACTCAGCTATAAGGAATGTATAACACAAAGTGAAATGAGAACCTGCACAGTTTAATCAAAGGAGTGTGTTTAGTCGTGCTGTCTAGATTCTCAGCACTCTACCTACAGTCCGTATACATAAACGGAGCCGTCTCCCCCAAAACACCGCCGTTTGGCCTCCCCTCAATCCGACACGTTGGTGGAAAATGTCTCTTGGACGTGGGCCGAGCGGTTTAAAGCAAGGCCACATTTTCCACAGGATACACTCCCTAACTCCCTTAAAGCTCTCACAATGTGCTTTTTCTCTCCCAAGCATGGAAGTATGATATCTGTACAAACTCCGAGTGCTGCAGGAATGCACCATGAACTTACAGACGCACGAAGGAAATAAGGAAAGTAAGGAAAGCAGTGCAATTTACAGTTATGATCCGTCCCTACTCTTTATATATAATGTATATGATATAAATTCAAACTATTTATATTTCTATTTAATCCTTAACAAGTGTGATAAGCAATAAAAAATGTAAAGGTAAACATTGTGTAGAAGTTATAGAGACGAAAGACGAGCTGTCACTCTGGTATATTACGACATTGTTTGAGTTTAAAGCAAAGTCCAAAAATAGACACAGAAAGACACAGAGAGAGAGAGAGAGAGAGAGAGAGAGAGAGAGAGGGAGACATGTCCACTGCCACACCCAGGGGTCTCAAGCCCCTTCCCTACAGATTAACACACAGTATCTATAATATAGTACGCCTTTTAACACGTCATTCTGTATGATTATTAAATCAGCTGATACTTTATACTCACTATAAACACACTGTACACATGACATACATTACACACTGGATAAATCAAGCCACTTTAAGGCATTATAAGCACTAAACAGTTATTACAGGAGTGTTACAGGACAGGAAATGGGTTCATAAAGTAGCCTTCATGTCTGAAATGTAGAGTAACTTTCTCTTACGTCATCATTCACAGGCTCCCGTTATACGGTTGCTTACGTCATGCATTAGATCCATTACAATACTATACATTAAATACATAATAAAAATGTGTGTGTGTGTGTGTGTGTTTGCTCACCTCCTGTGTGCTTTTGCTCTCCCTGCAGAGTTCACACACACGGCTCTGTGTCTCTCTCGCTCTCTCACACACTGAAACACACACACTGAAACACACACACACACACACTTCACACACACACACCTCCCCGCCGCAGTCCGGCTTCAGAAATGAGCGACAGTAAGGCAGCTGCTCTCCGGTGCGCTCGCGCGGCTCTGACGTCATCACGGCGGTGCGTCAAGCGCAGGCCAACTTTCAGATTTTTTTTTTTTTTTTTTTTGGCTTTCCGGTTAATAGTATTTAATTATAGGCAATGATTTAACCGCAGTGCAGTCATGTAGAGTTAAACGATAATGTTTTTATACAGAGTTATAACTCTAAATTATTATAACACAGATAGGGATATATCACTATTGTTGTTTGAAGTGTACCACGTGACTGTATAAAAATCTAAATCAATAAAAATAAGTGGGGGAAAAAATCACATTTTTTTTTGTTTGTTTCAGTGGTGGACAGAGTTCTGAGTATTTATACATAAGTGAAAATATAGATAGCTTACATAGTCTTACAATATATATATATATATATATATATATATATATATATATATATATATATATGTGTGTGTGTGTGTGTGTGTGTTTGTGTGTGTACATATATATATATATATATATATATATATATATATATATATATATATATATAAAAATATATATACAGATAGGTAGAAAGATAGGTAGATAGATATATATATATAGTCTTACTCAGACATACTCAATCAGTTAAACAGGGAAGTATCCAAAAAATGTACTTGAAAAAAAAAAAAAAGTTGCTCCTTTTTAATGTGCTCAAGTATTAAAAAGTAAACATTTTCAACTGATGAAGTTCAAATCAATTTTATTGATATAGCACTTTTAACAATGGACATTGTCACAAAGCAGCTTTACAGAAATCTGGATATATAACTCCCTGAGACCACATTATTTACCTAAAACTGTCCGAAGATTGCTTTTTTTTTAGCAACTACATCATTCTGCCTGAAAAGATCATTCAATCTGTAATGTTTAAAATTAGCTAGAATTTGACTTGCTGTCTAGACAATTTGTTAGCTACTGGCCCTGATGCTAGTCTAACCTGGTATTAGCAAAGAAAACAGGCTAACTTGGTTAAATATAGACAGTTAATGTTAGGGGTGAAAAACGAACTTTCCTCAGTATGATTTTTCAAATGAGATGGAGTTCATGCCTTCTAGGGACCTAAAGGAGATTTTATATGAGTCTTTGCTTACTCCAGCATACTCAAAACATTTTACTCATCCTCAACTTCAACACTGCCGTCTGGTGGATTGTCCATATTCATACACACATGGATAACTATAGCGGTAATTACTCATGTAATTAACTACATTAACTACATTAACTACATTGTGTAGCATGAACCATGAAAGTGCAATTTCCCTACAAGTAAGCCAAGTAAAGACATGTGATATTGTGAATAATATATAAAAAACTTATGTGAAAAACTATGTTTCATGTCTAATAAACCTCAAATGTTAAAATTCACTGCTGCGGTTGTGCTGCACTCTTTTAAAAAACATGAGAAAAGAACATCTGAGTTCGTATTGATCACACAACAGCCAAGAGTTATCGCATCATAAAATTTACGAGCTAATCACATTCCAGTATGCAAATGAGGGCCATGTAGCAGCAGTTTACTCAGAAAGTGGGCGGGGCATTGTTTTTTTATTAACATTGATTATTGATTAGGGTTAAATGTGGCTTTTTGACAGATAGAAAAAGTTTGATGTGTATTTTCTCATGTATTTAGCACTTTACTGACGTTCCTACATTCTTTCAGCTTATTAAAATCTTTAGATTTGGGATGGTCTGCACTAACGTGTGTGTGTGTGTGTGTGAGTGTGTGTGTGTGAGTGTGGGAGTGTGTGTGTGTGAGTGTGGGTGTGTGTGTGTGTAACAAATCACTGGATACAAGTGAAGGAAATATCATATGTATAAATGTAAAAGTGTCTAGTTAATCAACACATTAAAGTAGGAAGTGACTCTAGTGGCATGTAGAGTGGTGTATGGCTGTATTTGCAGGTGAGTACATGGAAGGCAAACAGGCGTGTGTGTGTGTGTGTGTGTGTGTGTGTGTGATTTAGCTGAGAGTGAGGAACACAGTAGCTTATATGTGTGTGACAGTTGAGCTCCTGACTGAGCTATTTTTGTAAGAGCACAGGGTCATTCCCGTAATACGGCAAGGAATTCAGAGCAGCACAAACACACACACACACACACACACACACACACACACACACACAGAGCCAGGCCTGTGTGCTCATACGTTACACCCCCACACTATCATAATCTCAGTCTCCCCATATGGTGGTCTGGGTTCTGTCAGTAACTAAAGACTCCAGATAGTAACACTACTTCCCAAAGTTTCATGACACCACACTGATTTTTTTAGACAAGCTAATGTGCTCTGTCTTCTCTCAAAACTATTATATCGTTTTATATTTTATGACAGCAATATTGAATTCTTGATTCTAATTGGTCAGGAGATTACTTTCCTGTAACAGCAGCTCTGACACTAGTTAAAAATCACAGGTTTATATTAATGTGCTCTTTCTAGTAGGTTATTGTTTCTATAGTAACAGCTCATTCACAGGGATTGGGTGCAGAATGGTCGTTGATAAGGTGCAGTTTTCCATACGGAGATGTTTATTTAGCGTGTATTATACTGTAACTGTCATTCTGTTTTTTCTCATTTTTTGTAATGAAACAGAACATCTTATTCAGACATTTTTTTTTAAATCATCGTTATTTTATTCTTTTATCATTTTTAAAGGTGCAGGAGTCAATTTTTTTATTCCTGATTTATACGAATAACCTGGAAAATATGTAGAACATGATTTAAAAAAACCTAAGGGTTAAGTCATGGCCTTAGCAAAAGTGTATAAAATCATTGAGAAAAGCCATTGAGAAAATGGACTTCCTGTCCAGATTGCTTATTTGTGTTTGGATACTTTTCCTGTCAGTCATTTTATAGACACTATAGATCCTGGGGGCGGAGCTTTGTGGACATGGATGGGAATCATTCAAATGTCAGCTAACTGTTAGAGAACTAATCTTGAAAAAATAAGAGACTAATCTTACCTAATGCACTTTTAATTAAATAGAGCTTTTTAATATTCAATCTTGTAATTGCGGGATATAATTTATTTTTATTCTTATTGACATCTCTAGCTAGTAGTAAGACTGCAGTCAAGACCACCACTCTTGTCCAGTCCAAGTCCAGGACAAGTCAAGATCGAGTCCAAATAAAATCAAGATCGAAAACCATTAAATCCTTTTGAGGCCAAGTTGTTACTTCAGGACCAAATTAGCAAATTCTTTTGAGAATTACCCAGAATCCTGCAGACTCTTTCTGGACAATAGATTTAGGTATATAATTTGGTTACCACTTTTTGGTCAAGTAAGATGTGGCTCTAGTCACTGAAAATGGTGTTTATACAGCCAGTCTGCTTATTAAGTATAGTAAATATGCATTTTATTACAAGCATGAGTCAAATAAAAACCTTAATTTTGTTGTTGTTGTTGTTGTTGTTGTTGTTTATTGCAAATAGGTGACAGAAAAGTGTGTATATAATCTCCGTCTCCTTCAATGCCAATGTTCCAGAGCTTAACAAGCATCTGGATTCCTCTAGAAAAAAAAATTATGTTTCATGTTTAAGGATTTCATTCATCTCACCCTCATATTTTACTGCATGATTTGATTAGAATGATGAGAGTTTTACATAATAGAGATTACACAAATGATCATGTCACATTTGCAGTGATGAAAAACATGAACAATAGATCAGCACAGGAAGGTGAAATCACGTCCTACAGAACGGCTTTACATAGAGTTGTAGTTCCTAACTCTCCTTACAAAGCAAAAAAGGAAATTAGTTTGTAGCTGCTTCTCCTAAACATAATATACAAAGCATAATATATGTTTAGAGGGACAAGTCCAAGTACAAATGCTAATGAACAGGAGACAAGACAATCAAGAACACGTCTCGAGACCGGACTCGAGTCCTCCAGCCACAGAGCTATAGCATGCTTTTATAGCTGTCTTCCATGGGGACTTCAGACTTGACATGTCTCTGCAGGGACAGTTGTTCATCGTGAGGCTAGGACACTGAGTTAAAGTTCTGGAGTCAAATCTCACAGACGGTGCTGTTCTCTGGCGCTCTCTAGTGCACAGGAGCATCACTGCAACTGGTCTAAACTCTTTTTTTTTTTTTAAACCCAGTCAGCATGTACCATTTTGATCATGTATGACTTTTCATAATGCCATCATAAAGCCATATCACATGACAAAGACGGTCACAAGTGCAGCTTTCATATCCGGCACGTCTCTGTCCGATCTCATGGACCACTCTGGTGCTAAGAATGAGTGCTTTATGAATAACGCTGGAAAATGCAGAGAGAAAGACTTTTTTTGTCCCTAATTCTGCAGAGTGGGAGGGACAAACAGACCACATTTGTATATAATGTGCAAAAAAAAAAAAAAAATCATTTTGCTTCAGGAGAGTAAACAGAACTGATCCTCAAAGCATCAGACATTCAGCAAGAAGGTAAAGAAACGTGTTTACTTCATATAACAATTATTATAAATGTTTATATGATGATAAAATCCACTTTCATTGCAGTTATAAATCATTATTTAATCATTATATAATCATTATTCATTATTAGCTGCATCATGATCGTGATAATTTAATAAATTGCAGGTGATATGATGCAAATCTGTAAAATGTACACATGTGGTTTTTACACACTTCAGATGTAATGTCTGCACATTTGTACATGTAGTGCATGAGTCTTTTTTTCATTTTTCATGTGTGCTTTTGCAGATAATTCATTTGTTTTCACATGATCTTTTTGCAAGCAATTAATTTATTCACAAATGTGATTTATTTTAACGTGATTTTTTTTCATTTATTTTTGCATGCAATGTTTTTACAAACAATTTGCTTTTTTTTTTGTCTTTTACATTGTTTTTTTATTATATGATTTTTATTTCACATAATTTTTTAACACTTGTTAATTCACATGCTCATGTATTATCATGTTTTTGCATATCAGAACTGGAATGTAAAAGAGTGTTCAGTGTTGTGGCGCCGTTGTGGGTCTCGAGACAAACTCCAGTGTGCGAGCATGCCAGAGCAGATTCCATATAAGATTAGGAGGGCCTTAATGGGACACTGGAGAAAGCTCGGTCACAACCAGCAAGTGTGCAGGGCTGCTGCTGACAAACTCCTGAAAGCAGCTTTGTTTCTCTCACTGCATTGTTCAGAGGACAGCAGCCAAGATATGGAGCTGTCCACTGTGTCCTATAGCAAGAGACTCGAGTCCTGGCTGCTCACAGACAATGTGGCCTATTGTTTACACTGAAGAGCACTACAGTCCAAGCAGGGTTTTTTTCCTCAAAAAAAAAAAAAATGATATTTTCACAATATTAGCAATATTAGCAGTTATGCTAAAGGTAAATGTAAAGAGAGATTACCCTGTCTTCTCTCAAAAACTACTGCTTAAAAAAGTGACCAGTTTCAGTAAGGCCTCTCAGAAACAAAAGTTTAAATGTGTTAATGTGTGTGATCAAAGCAATATAAGACTAAGAAAGAAAGAAGGAAGAAGGAAGGAAAAAATAAAGGAAGGAAGGAAGGAAAGAGAATAGAGTGGTTATGCTATGTGTTTTTTCAATTAGTATTCTTAATAATATTATAGGAGCAAAGGAGAAAAAGAAGGAAGGAAGGAAGGAAGGAAGAGGGAAACACAGAAAAGAGGGGTTATGCTGTGTGTATTTTCATTTATCATTCTTAAAAATAAATTTTTAAATGTGTTAAGGTGTATGATTAAAGTGACAAAGGAGAAAAGAAAACAGAAAGAAAGAACGAAAGGAAGGAAGGAAGGAAGGAAGGAAGGAAAGAAGGAAGGAAGATTTAAAGATTTGCTAAACAGACATAAAGTGAGTCATGTGTGTTAGATATTGAGCCGTTAGATATTTTAATGCTCCCTCGCTCGGGTCCTGGTAAAAAAGAGCAGCATAATAACACATGAACTATACTAAGAGGACATTCCTGGAACAATGCACATGGTGAACAAACACTGCGTATCAGTTAAGTGAGGAAACATATTTACTTTTTTTAAACTTATCTGTCGCCCTGTTGCGTGAGCAGAAAATGCACCCCTTCATATGGGACAAATATTGATAGTAGTAATGTTAGTGGTAGTATGTAATAGCAGTTCCTTTCTCACTCTGTCTTTAATCTTACTACATTAACACCATGTGAAATAATAACACACTCGTTTTGCTCCCTACAAGGCATGACCCCGGGTTTTACTGAGACCATGAGCGCCATGCAACAGCGTGAGTGTGATATTTATTAAGTTCCTTACATACATCACAATATGACATTGAGCACAATTTTTAATGCAACGCTCCAGACTAATTTTAGGCTTCGTCCCAGTGCGACTCCTGCCATTAGCAATCTCATATCACACAGGTGATAAAGCAATTTGCTGTAGGTGGGACTTATGCAATGACCCTCGGTTTTAAAATGACAACATATATTTTTTCTTTCTCTTAGTCACTCCAGCCTTAGAAGAAAATTAAATAGAGGTAAGCGTCATTTACATTAAAGATCATGTCTTTCTTACATTTTTTTTTTTTTTTTACAGAAAATTATTTGGATGCATAAATATGAAATGAATAAATATCATTCTTACTTGAAGGTGTTTAGAGGGTTAAAAGATTATATATTAAGAGAGGGAAAGCATTCAGAGTAACAAAAATGTTACGAAAACCATATATATATATATATATATATATATATATATATATATATAAACTAGAAACTCATAATAATGTATTATTGTACATGTGGCATTTCTTATATATATATATATATATATATATATATATATATATATATATATATATATATACATACATATGAAATATAACAAAATGTCACAAGTACAAAAATACATTATTATGAGTTGCCAGTTAATTTGTTATATAAATCAAGCACCTTGCACTTTTTTTGACTGGAGATTCAGCGCTTCACATTTTTCTGTTGTTTATTGAAAGAGCATAATTGTGTTTTTCGCATGTTCTGCACTCTCACTTTTCGTAGTTTTACAACCTGAAATTGAAATGGACTCAAATCATGAATTTTGCTCTTTGATTTACGAAATTTATCTAACATTTGAAGGTGCGCTTTTTTTAAAAAATTGTCACACAAATGTTAATTAAACAACAAAACCAGACATTGGTTGGTTGTCTACTGTAAATTTTCATCCATCTGGGTTAATATTTGCTAGAACCACTTTTGTCTCAATTATAGCTGCTACAACCTGTCCTGAGATATGTCTCTATCAGCTTTGCACATGTGGAGACTGATTGCTCAGGTTCTGGTTGATTGGACAAATGGTTTCAATCTTCCCACAAATATGCAACTGGATTTAGTTCTTGGGTTTGAAACACTCCAATGTAGCTTTGGCACTGTGTTTGAGGTCATTGTCCTTCCATCTTGCCCTCAATCCTGACCAGTTTCCCAGTCCCTGCTGATGAAAAGCATCCCTACAACATGACGCTACCACCACCATGCTTCACTCACTTAATTCCAATAAAGTCTACTTCAATTCCAATTTGTAACTCTACAAACTGCATAAATGTTTAATGGTTCTGCAAGGCACTGTATTCGTGTTTTATTTTCCCCTCATTAGGACCAAGCAGTTCTTTTTCTTTACTATTTTGCTGCCTGATTATATAACTTGGTCTCAGGTGTTATCTCAGATACAGCTGGTTTAACACACACACATCACACACATCATTGACTCTGTCTGTAGAAGCGGATCATGTCCTGGCACAAGGTCGGTTCGTTCCTGCGTGGTCTGTCCCGCAGGAAGCCTCTAGAGCCAGAAGGCGAAGTGTCCACATTCCGGAGGTGTCTCGGGACAGTAGACCTGGTGGCTCTTGGTGTGGGCAGCACGCTGGGCGCCGGCGTCTACGTGCTCTCGGGTGAGGTGGCCAGATCTCTGTCTGGCCCCAGCATCATCATCTCCTTCCTCATCGCCGCTCTGGCCTCCATCTTCGCTGGACTCTGCTATGCTGAATTCGGCTCCCGCGTGCCCAAGACAGGATCGGCCTACCTCTACAGCTACGTGACTGTGGGCGAGGTGTGGGCTTTCATCACGGGGTGGAACCTGCTGCTCTCCTACGTCATAGGTGGGAAATTGAACTAAAAATTTTTTTTTTTTTTAAAGAAAAGATGAGGTGAGGTAGCTTGACAAAACAGAGCTGCATTGTAATTAACAGTGGGCATATAAGCATAAAACATAGAGAAATACAGTTAAATGGGAAAAAACTTAATAAAAAGATGGCAACCTGACAATTGTTTACTATAATATGTTTAATTAAAAATGATTAATTTAACTTACTTCTTAAGTTTATTGTGTGTATGTATGTGTGTATGTATATACATATATATATATATATATATACATATATAGTTTTATTGATCTGCTTTATATGCCAAAAAATCACAGTTAAATATCCAAAATTCAATTTATCCAAATCTTTGACAACCATAATATGATCACCATGTTTTACACTCAAATTTTTACTAAGAAAAATTTACTAAGGAAGTAGCAACACTACTGCTGAATTTTTTTTTTAAAAAAAGCTAAAAAAAAAAGAAAAGTTAAAAAAGATGTAAAATGTGTTTTATAAATTGCTAAAACTATTTTTAAAAAATATCCTAAAACTACTAGAAAAAATATCCTGTTTTTTTTTTTTTTTTTGTTTGTTTTTTTTTACGAAAAAATGAAGTGGCTTTAGAATCTACAGTAAAGCTGCACTTGTGTATTCAGTATAAAGTATTCAACTTTGCATTGTGCAACAGACCTCAGGTTTATATTTATTTAATATGATCCACTGAGAGTTAACTGTTTACCTCGAGGAGGAAGAAACTTGGTAAAAGCAACATATTCCTCTGAGTAACTGGACTCTTCCTGATGTAGGTGCCTCCAGCGTGGCCCGAGCCTGGAGTGGCACTTTTGATGATATGATTGGAAATGTGATGTCGAATTACTTCAGCAAACACGCAGCCATGGGTCTGCCGGGCCTGGCTCCTTACCCAGACTTCTTTGCAGCTGGCCTCATTATGCTTCTCGCTGGTATTGAAAGCTATTTCATGTCTTTCTCATTAGCTTGTTACACTCAGTCTATAAACCGAGGGACTGATATCTGTTCTTCTGTGTCACAGGTCTTCTTGCATTTGGTGTGAAAGAATCGACGACAGTCAACAAGATCTTCACGAGCATTAACATACTGGTGTTGGTGTTCGTCATCATCAGTGGCTTCATCAAGGGGAAACTGGAGAACTGGTACATCAGCGAGGAAACATTACTGAACGTCACAGCAGAACTTGAGTAAGCCTGAACTCCTGAACGGCTCTAAAGACAGATAAAGGACATACAGAAATCACCATACACACATCTGCAGTGCTTTCTTTACAGAAACCTGACGTCTACACTGAACGTGACTTCTGAGTTTGGGCACGGCGGGTTTTTCCCCTACGGCTTTGAGGGCACGCTGGCCGGAGCTGCCACTTGTTTCTATGCCTTCGTAGGGTTTGACTGCATTGCGACTACGGGTAATTTAAATGTGTATTAGATATACAGTGTGTGTTGTGCTCTGCTCTTCACATGGGGAACTTTGGACATTTTCTACTAAATGAAGATTAGACATGCAATCATTCACGACATTTTAAACACAAGCCTTATTGTCACTGTTTACTCAGCTGATCTCATGTGAAATAATGGCTGATTTATTCAGTACAGTTTCTTCATTTGGCTGAATATCTTGTATTTTTGATTATCAGTCAATCAATACAACTTTGTATTAATTATATTTAAAGTGGAAATATAAGCACAAAACATACAGAAACAAAAAATTAAATGAAAAAAAAACTTTCTATTTAGAATGTAATAATAATAAAATGAAGTAGCAAACCTAAAACTGTTTTTTAAAAAGTTTAAATAATGATTATTTTAATGATTAATTTTTAGATGCCCAATTTTAAATTGACATTTTTTTAAATTGTATTGTTGAAATTGCACTTTTTATTTTAAAAATCACAATTAAATCCTCAAGTATCAACCTATCCTCATCCGCATCTTTGACAGCCATAATATGATCTCTATGTTTTACACTCAAATTTAATTTCTTTTTTTTCTTTTTAACTTCATTATAGTGATTAATTATTACTTTTTTGCCTTTGTAAAAAAAAAAAGCAGCAATATTGCAACTCAGTCTGTTTACATACTGAATCCATAAGGTATTGTTTTGGTGAAATCTACTTCAAGTACAGGTCCAAAAAAACAAAGGTATTTTGGTCAAAAACAAAACCATTTGTTGACTATTTTGGCAGAATTCAGCTACACTGATGTCCGATGTGTTTTCCCAGACCACCACATACACAGGATGCATGAGAGTCCTTAACTCCAGGCGTGTTTATTTAATTATTTAATAAATATCACTCTACATTAACTTAAAGAATATCTGCTCAAGTTCAAGTTCCAGTTCAAGTGGAGTTTATTGTCATTTCAGCCATATACAAGTACATAGTGAAATGAAACAACGTTTCTCCAGGACCAAGGTGCTACATAAGATGACACAGAACAACACAGTACTACATGGGACTACATAATTTATACATAAAGAATAAGAATATAAGTAAGGAATAAAACACTTTAGGGCATAACGAAATCAACTATGGGGTGGTATGACACCATTCCCACCCAGAACAACAATTAGTACTTTTTAGCGTTATTTTTAGTATTGTTTAAATTGGGGAAGATATTTTAAGCATTGTGATAAACAAACTGTGAATGTGTTATTGTAGGTGAGGAGGTGAAGAACCCTCAGAAGTCCATCCCGCTGGGGATCGTCTTTGCACTGCTCATCTGTTTCCTGGCTTATTTCGGCGTTTCAGCCGCTCTCACACTGATGATGCCTTACTACCTGCTGAACATCCACAGCCCTCTGCCAGTCGCCTTCTCCTACGTGGGTTGGGCCACCGCCAAGTACGTCGTCGCTGTGGGATCCCTGTGTGCACTCTCTACTAGGTAAACAGAATTATGGAAAATCACTCCTGAATCACACAGATTAGAGTTTTCTCATTGGATAGCAAAGGAAACACTGAACTGTGCAGTTTTAAGGGACTGAGAAACACTAATAAATGAGTGATAGTGAATCGAGTTTATTTATTGGTGTAATAATGACTTGGTGTGTGCACAGCCTGCTGGGAGCCATGTTCCCGATGCCTCGAGTGATCTTCGCCATGGCTAGAGACGGCCTCCTCTTTAAAGTGCTGTGTAAAGTCAGCTCGAGGAAAAGTCCTGCCATGGCCACCCTCACCTCCGGCTTTGTGGCAGGTGAGGACTCTTTTTTGGCACCTTTCTTGAAAATTATAACACACAATGAGTGATATTTTGAGCTTAAACATATAGGAATGCTGCATATTTCAATTTAAACACATTCTTCCTGGTTTCAAAAACATTGTCACCCAATAATATTGGAGATGTCTCTTCCTATAACATCTTGTAGAAGGATCTTGGTCCACTCCATCATGTACATGAACATAACAAACCATGTGCTTTATCTGCCAAATGCCGTAAATGTATAGCTGGTGAACAGGAAGTATGTGATTACCGAGGAAGAGTCTCTAGAATTTGGGGGAGTGGGCCCTCTGGTGGTGTGGAGGTGACATTTCCCTGATGGATGTGACAGCTGCTTAATGTTACACTTGAATATAAAGTGTTCAGCCAGGTCATATCCAAAATCTCCTTCAGCAGTACGGTTTGTAGCACCAGAGTACCAATCAGCGGATTCAGGCGTGCAGTGTGTTTTTCACACAAGGGTGTAATCATCAGCCATGATAAAATGAATCCTAGCACATAACACATAACACACATGATGAGCATACACAGGTTGGCGCTGTGATGTCAGCATTTTCCAAAACACGTTTTTCAAAAGGCTTCATTTTCAGTGACACAAAAATGCAACTTTCGTGAGGATGGAAGACCAAACAACAAAGAAGTATGTTTTCAAAATCTGTATATACGTGAGTTTTGCATAGTGTTCTCAGGCTCGATCGTGTGTATGTGTGTGTGTTTGTGTGTGTGGGTGTGTGTGTGTGTGTGTGTGTGGCTTTTCCCACTCTGAAATATAACAAAACCCCATGTGACTGTAGTGACCTTCTCACCAGCTGATGAATGGACATCAAAGGGCACAAAACGGTCTAAAAAGACAAAAAAAAATGAACCATGTGCTTTGCTTTATTCTCAGCTATAATGGCGCTGTTATTCGATCTGAAGGCGCTGGTTGATATGATGTCGATCGGGACTCTGTTTGCCTACACTCTCGTAGCCATTTGCATTCTCATACTGAGGTTAGTGTTCCAGCTCAATGACTCGGACACACACTCGTGACTCAGATTTTAATGTTTGTTTTGTCTTTTTACTCAGCCAGCTGATTTCTCTTTAGGTACCGTGAGAGTGAATCTGCAGAGAATGAAATAAGCTTCACTCCAAGGTCAAAGTTCGGATTTTTAAAACCTCCATCGTACCCAACCAAGGAAACATCAAACACCGTCAACGTCTGCACTATGTTTATCAGTATGGACCAGACACCATTAAACACACTCACATTTACACACATAACAGTATGAGACACTTCAGCTGTACTTATCTCACTTGTTTAGTTTATTCAAATAGTTTACAGTTGCCTTGGCTTGATATTTTAATTCTCACAACTTACTGTTATGCATTCACTCATTTATCCGAACCGCCTTATCCTGGTCAGGGTCACAGTGGATTTGGAGCTTATCCCGGGAATGCTGGGTGTGAGAGCGGGAATACCATGATGGGATGCTAGTCCCAGATCTCAGACCACTATGCACACACATTTATATGCACCTAGGGCCAATTAAGAGTACTGAATTCACATACAAGGTGTTTTTGGGAGGTGTGAGGAAACTGGAAAACCCAGAGGAAACCCTTTCGGACACAGACAGAACATGCAATTGTAAGGTTTTGAAGTAGGAGATGCATGCAAGTGCGGAATAACATTTAACAGGTGAAACTCATAGACAAAAAAAATCTATAACATGAACAATATCTAGGTAAATATGGAAACATCCATAAAGCACAAAGTAAAGGTGACAAAAGCTAGGTAACGAGTGCTACCATAAAGAGAGTCTAAATACAAGTGCTCATTAAATGAGGTTTTTCAGGTGCACATGATTAACGTGAGGAGCCAGGGCTGATGGGAAAGGTAGTTCTGCTCCGCTATCAGTGCTATCCTGACAGTACTCAGCTCAGGATCAAACTGGGGACTCTGGGGTGGTTACTGTAACTGTATAGCAAAATTTCTAATTTACACACAATTAACATGTTTGTTTTACTTCGAATGTACTCAAACAAACATGTTTGGTGTCTGAATTCTGAAGCTAGCTTTTGAAAGGCTAATGAAATGTAGCTACCAAGTGATGTAAGTCTGTCTCACTCAAAATTTACATTCGGATTTCAACTTTATAGCTTTTGGATACAATTCTGCCTCCAAAATTTGGGCGGAGTCTATAGGGAGGCGGAGTTATACCGAATGGTATTGAAAAATGATTCCAGATGTCCTAGATGGCTGCCTCATAATGTTACACTGTTTAGCTACACGTTGAGGTTTTGTTCATGTTTATAGGAGACAGTAAGTGTCCTGAACCACATCAATAAGTATGTGTGTGTGTGTGTGTGTGTGTGTGTGTGTATGTGTGTGACATCTCTGAAGAGATTTTGGGGAAGGACTTCTTTTACTTCGCAGTGCTCCAGTGCAAAACTAAAATGCAAACTTCAGACACCAAACACGGCTTGGCTGATTGTCCTGGAAATCACTGAACTGTTCTTTAACGTGCAATGAATCTGGGCAATTAACTCCACAATTCACAATTTACAACACAGTAATAATAATAATAATAATAATAATAATAATAATAATACTAAAAACACAGTAGAGTGTAATTTAAGAGTTGAGATGATCTGTTTTATCGTTGTGATTTGTTAAGATGTTTGTCATGTCACTCTTGGTTTGGTTCTCTGCAGTCGTCCTGGTGGTGGTCCTGACCGTCCTGCTGTCCAAAGCCATCACATCACTGCTGCTGCTGGAGGTCTGGAGTCTGGTGTGTGTGTCTGTGATCCTCTTCATAATGCTGCTCTGCACACTGCTGATCTGGAGGCAGCCTCAGAATCCCACTAAAGCAGCTTTCATGGTGAAAACACACAAACAAACACACACACACACACACACACACACACACCCTTCCAGTGTAGCTAACTAATGGTATGCTCCACCTAAACCTAACCCTAACCTTAATCTCATTCATCAAAAGGAAATCATTTGTCTCTTCTAATTTTCCAAATAAAAGCTGAAGTTTTTGTTTAAAAAAAAAAGTTTTCCTTGTGGGGACCTGCAAATGTCCCTGCAAGGTCATAACTATCAAATATTCCTATCTTTTTTGGGGACATTTTGTCCTCACCAACATTTAAAAACACCCTGCCTACACACACACAGAAATCACCCACAGTAGTTAGTCAACAGGAAGTGAACGTAACCGCTACTAGGAGCAAATAAATGTTCTGTGTCCTTTCCCCTTCAGTGAGTTGGATTTTCTGCCAGGTGAATTTTTGTTTCGTATTTGGTCTTCCCGCTGTTTTAGTTGTAAAAGCAGAAAAGTGTAGCGTTCAAGTGTCTCGCTAAACCATAGACATTGCCAGCTTTGCTAACTGCACAAGCGGTCTATCCCCTTGTACACGCAAATTAGTGATCACTATTTAGTGTATCAGGGCTTCAGTTTTAGAGTTTTACATACAGTAGATGCTTTAAGGGAAAACCATAGCATTCTTTTTTTTTTTGGTTGAAGAGTGTAGTGTGAATTTTCCACACCATTCTCTACAGGTGCCTTTCCTGCCTTTACTTCCTGTGGTGAGTTCATTCATCAACATTTACCTGATGGTTCAGCTCGGAGGCGCTACCTGGATCCGCTACGCCGTCTGGATGGCTGTGGGTAAGTAAGCGCTGGAGTGACGTTAGGGGTTAGGGGTTATTCTGTGTATCTTGTGTTAAAATTGTAATATTTGCCCTGAGAGGAAACACTGTAGATCTTGAAGAGTGTGTGTGTTTGTGTGTGTGTGTGGTTTTGCCCTCTACAGGACTCCTGATCTACTTCGGGTACGGCGTGAGGAACAGCATCCAGAAACAGAGGCTGCTGGGAAACCTGAGCAACATGGAAACTGCAAAGGAAATCCCAGAGAAAGATGTGACCAAAGGATAAAACTTATACACCAGCGTCTGATAATCAAATAATCCGTTTAGTGATCACCTAATATTTTAACGATAATAACAATAATAATTTTTTTTTAACACACGTGAATTTGTTAACATTGTGATATAATGGTGAAACAGTTACACATTTTTATATATGCTTTTATAAAAATGTTTCATGTTTTGAACAGAGCCGTTGACACACAGTGGTCTGATAACTGATGCTTTATGGACTGATTTATTAAAAATATTCACCAAAAAAAAGGCTAAGCTTTATCAAAAGTCTGCTGTAGTAAAATGTGTCTCTAGTCATAAATCCGTTCTTTTATCATTATGCAAGTTCTTTCGGAAACCAAACCAAATAAGATCATAAACACTTTAAATAAAACTCGACTACGAGTTCAGATCTAAGCGAATAATCACTGGCATGCTTTATGAAAATAATGAAAAATCCCAACAGGATTTTTACTAAACCCACTTTAATGCTTTAAACCTACAAACAGAACAATATGTGCATTCATAATAACGTAGAGATTAGCAGTGAGACCCCCACTGAGAAGTTTAGCACATAAAACTGGGTCACGCTGTACAGGTCTACAGACTGCACACTTCATCACCTCGACGGTATAAACTCATTCACCCTGTTTTCATAATCATTATTGATTTTGTGGGGGAGATTTTCTGTGCCACATGCAGACTAATCCTAATCCTACAACTGAATAAGAAGAAAGAACTGATATTATGGACCACATAAGATATACACAGCATAGTATATAATGAATAAAACACTTTATAAACACTTACAAACACCTTTATCAGTTATAAAATAAAACACACACACGTGTGATGAAGTGGAGTTACTGTTACTACCCCGAAGTTAAGTATATTCCTATAACCGCATGTCCCAGTGTGTTTTATTCCTCTTACACCACAGCAATTTGCCAACAATTACATTTTTAATGGGTTTAGGGGGTGATATATGTTATATGTTTTATCCATTTGTAGTTACATTTAATATTGTTGAACGTCTGTGAAACAAGTTTCTGTTATCAACAGTTAACAGTAACAGCTCATTCACAGGGACTTGCACTGTGGACGCTCCACACAGGCGGATTAAAAACGTGTGTATTCATTAATATGAATTAATGTGAAGTTTTCTGTAAGGAGACGTTTATTTAACATTTCATGGAAGGAGTCTCCAGTGTCAGCGCAGAGACACTGGGTTACCAGTGAGGGAACAAGTGTTTATAGTGAGAACAGGAACTTGATTTGCAGATGTTTTCTGAACAATAAGCAGAACTGTAAACATATAAAACGTAAGTGTCATTCTCTAATGAATAAAATTGTAATCATTGGCAAATCACTGTAGTATAAGAGGAATAAAACACTCTGGGATGTGCTTTTATAGGAAAATAATCAACTTCAGAGTGGGAACAGTACTTCAGCTTTATCACACCACACCGTCGTTGATTATTTTCCTATAACAGCATGCTCTATCATGTTTTATTCATTATGTAATGTATAAATTGTCACTTTACACTTTGACATTTAAAAAAATTAGTTTCTTGTCAGTAAAAAAACAGACACACACTTTAACCAGAGCTGTGTGTCAACCAGAACAGATGAAAAGCACTAAACATTTACCCCTGAGCAGATTGGTGAGCATTTACACAGTGTGTTTCTCCAGCTGGATAAACGTGAACACTTCCTCTCAGCAGGCTGAGCGCAGAAAGCTTCCGTTGAGTGAAGCGTGAGGAATTTGGAGTGTAAATGCTGTCTTTGAGAGCAGGAATGTGTGCAGAGCAGCTTCCCCTCTCACCCATGTCTCACAACATTCTCAGTCTGCCTTGCATGGAGAAACACTGACAGAATTAAGGAGCAGTTGTGTGTGTAATTTTTTGGGCATTTTGTTATTTGTTATTTTGTGATACTGGCGTATCATGAAGCTGGTTGTGGTGGTGTTTTCCTCCCTGCTGTTCTGCACATTGCTCTTTCAGCTCGGTGAGTGTCTCTGCAGGATCACTGCCAACATACAAATATCAAAATCCTACAGCTAAACCCAGAATTATTCAAAAGAAACCTTGTACTTTAATTAACCAGATTTTTCTTGATGTTAATAAGATGAGAAGCAGCTTGTCATGTTATTGATAAAATTTAAACTCCTCTGTCCTGAACACTTTCTGTTGTCAGAAAACTAGAGGCAGTGTGCACCTCTAAACACATCCTCTGCATAGATAGGTAGGTAGGTAGGTAGGTAGGTAGGTAGGTAGGTAGATAGATAGATAGATAGATAGATCTTTATTGTCATTGTATAGGTACTCAGCAATGAAATGTAGTTTGCATTGTGCAAATTTAACAAAATGCAAGTTGAATATGTAAATATATATTCCTACAGTAATACCATTCCTGTTGTTATCTGCTCAATAAGCTATACATATAAATAACAAGGCTATGGGAGGTGAATATGTGCAGTGGCTTATTGAGCAGATAACAACAGGAATGGTATTACTGTAGGTTGTAATAGAAAAACTATAATAGGTATAAAAATATAAATATATGCAAAAAATATATACTGCAAGCAGGATGATGTAATGTGAAGGGTGCACTGCATAGACGGCGTTCTTTACTAAATATTATTTTCTTCTTTTAACCCAAACCTCAAGACCTTCATGTTGCTGGTAGACAAATAATGCAGTATGTAAGGAATAAAACACTTGGGGATGTGCTGTAGTAGGAAGATGATCAACGAAGATGTGAAGTTACTGTTACTGTTAGCGCCTGGAAGTGGATTATTTTCCTATAACCTCACATCCTGAAGTGATTTATTCCTTTTACGCCACAGCAAAAAAGTAAATATTACAACATTTTATTTACTAAATCTGTTTATAGTTATGACCAGTTAATTCCTGTTATTACTTAAATCATAGCAGCTATAAACAGTCGTTCCCTCACCAGCCTCTCGTGTTTTTCCCTCTCTTGAAGTTATTAAGACAAAAAAAACACAGATTTTCACATTACTGAGAAAACAGAAAGTGTAAACTCCTCTGTACTGAAGACTTTACTGTGGTGAAAATCTAAAAGTTACAGCTGCCTGTTACAAAACACTGACACTGGAGACTCCTTCCGTAAATGTTAAATAAATGTCTCGACAGAAATCTTCACCATATGAACAATTTCATGTTTTTTAAATCCAGTTATTTGCAGTGTCTTCTGTACAAGTCCCTAAGAATGAGCTGTTATAAGAATAAGCTTTATAAGAATGACTTTATGAAACAATAACATGATGTCCTATAAACATACAGGAATGAGCCAAAAGCAGCCAAAGTCAGCAGGAGATAAGAAGCTGAAAGAGAAGGTGAAGGTGAAGAAAGAGGCTGAGAAGAAGAACAAGAGCATGTCAGTCATAAAAAAAGCCACGCCCCCACCCAAGCCCCCGAGTCCCACAGCAGCTCCGCCGTACCTGAACCGAGTAGTGGGGAAGGGGAAGTTTGAGAAGGTGGGGAAAACGCTGTCGGTCCCTGCAGGGGACACACTGGAGCTGAGGTGTAAAGGCAGTCGTGTTCAGTGGGACGTCCCGTCTTACCTGCAGGAGGATGATGAGGGACGACTCAGGTAGGTGACTGATTACAATAATCAAGTTCTTAGGATACATTTGAACACGTGTCTTTGTCATGGAATGGAGATGAAGGCAGATGCAAGTGCAGATAATTTATTGTGCAAAGTACAAGCAGAACAAAAGAAACTGTCAAAACCAGAACCATAAACCTGAACTGTGGCTACAAGGCAAAAAACATACTGACTCTAAGCGATACTGTAGCACAGACAACAAGTACAACAAAAGCCAGACAGTGAGATAATGAAAACTAGAACAGAAATAGTGTCGCTAAAATGGCATAAGGAGACACTGGGGAGAGTGACTGGTGAGGCACGTGATATAGTCATGTGATGTGCTGCGGCTGATGGGTAGTGTAGTGCTGCGCCCTTTGGCGCTACCATGACAGTCTAATAACAGTCACCCGTTACTTTCTTATGAATGACTTGATTACATACTTGATGTCAATATATCATACAGTGGCTTGAATAAGTATTGACCCCCTCCCCCCATCACACTCCAACCCCCCACCTTGAACTGTTAACTTTTGTAGTTTTACAACCAGGAACTGAACTGGATCTGAAAGATATTTAGACACTTCACACACACACATATATATATATATATATATATATGTGTGTGTGTGAAGTGTCTAAATATCTTTTAGACCCAATAAGTACATATATATATATATATATATATATATATATATATATATATATATACATATACAGGTATGTGTGTGTGCGTGTGTGTGTATATATATATATATATATATATATATATATGTATGAAATGTATGTGATTTTTCTATAATTGAAGTCGTAGTGATTTATGAACTTTTTGTTGATTAGGACGGTGCAGCACGAGCGATACGGCGCGCTGATTTTAGCCAATTCGTCAGGAGCCGATACAGGAGAGTACACCTGCTACCCGCTGTACTGCGAGGACTCAGACTGCAGGAAAGAGTATGATAAAGCCCTCAAAGTCTTCATCTTCTTTCCCGGTAATGTAAATATTACACTCTAAATGTGTCTGGCTGTGTAAAATAGTGCTGTCAGGAATGATATCATATCCTGTACAGCGGTCTAAAGTCACGAGCAGCCAAACTGAGACTGAAAATGAAGATCTTAAACACTGAGTCCCACGTATATGTTATAAAAGCTTCCTGAATTTTCCACATTCGATTTGAAGGTATTTAATAATAAAATATATGGTTTATATCATTTGGATTACTTTAAAATCTTTAAAAAAAAGTAAGTAAAGAATATATTTAAGTAAAGAATATATGTAATATTTAAAATTATATTTGTCATGTTTTTTCTGAATTTATAATTATCTTTCCACTTTTATCTTATCTTTTTATCTTTTTTCTTAATATGCTGGCTTCTTGTCACCTCACAAATTGTATAATGTCATGATGTTTATATTTCCTGCACACTGTATATTAGTCACAGGAAATTAATGTTCAGTAAGAAGCTTTAAAAGGATTTTTTTCTTGAAACATTGTTTTTTATATAAAGTGTCCTTCATTAACTGTAAACTCTTACAGAAGTCTGCTGGAAGTGTTTTTTACGTGAATATAGATAATAAAATGTCTCGTGTCCCTCGTGTCAGACCCTCAGGAGCTCTTCGTGCCATCGTCAGATTATTACGAGGTTATGCATCTCAGAAGTAACTGGCCCACAGTGTTGCCGTGTCAGGTCACGACCCCGCAGGCCAAAGTCACCCTGCACCGTGAGTTCCCGCCCGTGGAGGTGAAGGTGGACGGATCCGAGATCTCATACGATGTGACGCGTGGTTTCACCATCCACAGGCCCAAAGCGCATCATGCTGGCTCTCTGTACTGCGTGGCCAGCGTGGGGAACCTGCGGCAGAGCTCCATCAAATACATGCTCATCTACGTCCACTGTGAGAGCACATCCAGCATGTCCAACATGTCCAACACGTCTAACATGTCCAACACTGCCAGCACATACAACACGTCTATCACATCCAACACATCCAAAACAGCCAACACGTCCAACACGTCCAACACATCCAACGTGTCTAACACGTCTAACACATCCAACACGTCCAATACATCTAACCATTCCAACACAGCCAACATGTGTAACACTTCCAACGCATCCAACGCATCCAAGACATCTAACACGTCCAATGCATCCAACATGTCTAATATGTCCAACATGTTCAACACGTCCAATGCATCTAACACGTCCAAGCAGTCCAACACTTTTAATACGTCCAAAACATCCAACACATCTTGCATGTCCAACACGTCTAATACATCCAACACATCTAACACGTATAACATGTCCAATACATCCACCACCTCCACCACATCTAACACATCTAACACGTCCAACACGTCCAAAACAGCCAACACGTCCAACACATCCAACATGTCCAGCATGTCTAATACATCCAACACAGCCAACACGTCCAAAACAGCCAACACATCCAACACGTCCTACATGTCTATCACGTCCAACACAACCAACATGTCTAATGCATCCAACACGTCTGACACGTCCAACACGTCTAACATGCTCAATGCATCCAACACCTCTAACACGTCCAACACGTCTAACACGTCCACAGCATCCAAAACATCTTACACTTTCAACATGCCTAACGCGTCCAACGCATCCAACACGTCTTACACATCCAACACGTCTAACACATCCAACATGTCTGACATGTTTAACACGTCCCACACGTCCAACACAACCAACATGTATAACACATCCAACATGTCTCACACCTCCAACATATCTAACATGTCTAACACGTCCAACATATCTAACACGTCCAACACAGCCAACATGTGTAAGATGTCCAATGCATCCAATATGTCCAACATGTCCAACACGTCCCACACGTCCAACGCATCCAACATGTCCAACATGTCTCACATGTCTAACACATCTAACACGTCCATCACTTCTAACACGTCCAAAGCATCCAACACGTCCAACACATCTAACATGTTTAACACATCTAACACACCCAACATGTTCAACACATCCAACGCATCCAACACGTCTAAAACGTCCAACACGTCTAACACGTCTAAAACATCCAACACATTCAACATGTCTAACACATCCAACACATCCAACACGTCTAACACGTCCAACACGTCTAAAACATCCAACACATCCAACATGTCTAACACATCCAACACATCCAACACGTCTAACATGTCCAACACGTCTAACACGTCCAACGCTTCTAACACGTCCAACATGTCTTATACATCTAACACAGCCAACATGTCCAACACATCCAAGACAGCCAATATGTCTAAAACGTCCAATGCATCCAACACTTCCAACACAGACAACATGTCCAAAGTATGCAACACGTCTAACACGTCCAACACATATAACACGTCCAACACGTCCAACACATCTAACACGTCCAACGTGTCCAACACATCTAATACATCCGACACGTCCAAGACAGCCAACATGTCTAACATGTTTAACATGTCTAACAAGTCCAACACAGCCAACATCTCCTACACATCTAATACGTCCAACACAGCCAACACGTCCATTAGGTCCAACACAGCCAACACATCCAACACAGCCAACACATCCAAGACAGCCAACATGTCCAACACATCCAACACGTCTAATACATCCAACACAGCCAACATGTCCAACACGTCCAACATGTGCAACACGTCTAATATGTCTAACACATCCAACACAGCCAACATGTCCAACACAGCCAACACGTCTAACACGTCCAACAGGTCCAATACGTCCAACATGTCTAACACGTTTAACACGTCCTACAATTCTAACACGTCTAACACATCTAACACAGCCAACACAGCCAACATGTCCAACACATCTAATACATCCAACACGTCCAAGACAGCCAACATGTCTAACATGTTTAACATGTCTAACAAGTCCAACACAGCCAACATCTCCTACACGTCTAATATGTCCAACACATCCAACACAGCCAACACGTCCATTACGTCCAACACAGCCAACATGTCCAACACGTCTAATATATCTAACACATCCAACACAGCCAACATGTCCAACACGTCCAACACATCCAAAATGTCCAACACTGCCAACATCTCCTACACGTCTAATACATCCAACATAGCCGGCATGTTCAACACGTCTATCATGCCCAAAACGTCCAACATGTCTAATACATCCAACACATCCAAGACAGTCAACACATCCTACACGTCTAATACATCCAACACAGCCAACACATCCAACACAGCCAACACAGCCAACATGTCCAACACATCCAACACGTCTAATACATCCAACACAGCCAATACGTTCAACATGTGCAACACATCTAATATATCTAACACATCCAACATGTCCAACACAGCCAACACGTCCAACACATCCAACACATCCAATATGCCCAACACATCCAAAATGTCCAACACGTCCCACACATCTAACATGTCCAACATGTCCAACACATGTAATAGATCCAACACGTCCAAGACAGCCAACATGTATAACATGTTTAACACGTCTAACAAGTCCAACACAGCTAACATCTCCTACACGTCTAATATGTCCAACACATCCAACGCAGCCAACATGTCCATTACGTCCAACACAGCCAGCATGTTCAACACGTCTATCATGCCCAACACGTCCAACATGTCTAATACAGCCAACACATCCAAGACAGTCAACACATCCAACACGTCTAACACAGCTAACACGTCCAACACAGCCAACACATCCAACATGTGCAACACGTCTAATATATCTAACACATCCAACACAGCCAACATGTCCAACACGTCCAACACAGCCAACACATCCAACATGTCCAATATGCCCAACACATCCAAAATGTCCAACACATCTAATACATCCAACTCGTCCAAGACAGCCAACATGTCTAACATGTTTAACACGTCTAACAAGTCCAACACAGCTAACATCTCCTACACGTCTAATATGTCCAACACATCCAACACAGCCAACACGTCCATTACGTCCAACATAGCCAGCATGTTCAACACATCTAATACATCCAACTCGTCCAAGACAGCCATCATGTCCAACATGTCCAACATGTCTAACATGTTTAACATGTCTAACAAGTCCAACACAGCAAACATCTCCTACACGTCTAATATGTCCAACACATCCAACACAGCCAACACGTCCATTACGTCCAACATAGCCAGCATGTTCAACACATCCAACACGTCTAATACATCCAACACATCCAAGACAGTCAACACATCCAACACGTCTAATACATCCAACACATCCAACACATCCAACATAGCCAACATGTCCAACACATCCAACACATCTAATACATCCAACACAGCCAACACATCCAACATGTGCAACACATCTAATATATCTAACACATCCAACATGTCCAACACATCCAATATGCCCAACACATCCAAAATGTCCAACAGGTCCAACACATCTAACACGTCTAACATTTCCAACACATCTAATACATCCAACACATCCAAGACAGCCAACATGTCTAACATGTTTAACACGTCTAACAAGTCCAACACAGCTAACATCTCCTACACGTCTAATATGTCCAACACATCCAACACAGCCAACACGTCCATTACATCCAACACAGCCAGCATGTTCAACACGTCTATCATGCCCAACACGTCCAACATGTCTAATACAGCCAACACATCCAAGACAGTCAACACATCTAACACAGCTAACACGTCCAACACAGCCAACATGTCCAACACAGCCAACATGTCCAACACATCCAACACATCCAATATGCCCAACACATCCAAAATGTCCAACACGTCCAACATGTCGAACACATCTAATACATCCAACACGTCCAAGACAGCCAACATGTCCAACATGTCCAACATGTCTAACATGTTTAACATGTCTAACAAGTCCAACACAGCAAACATCTCCTACACGTCTAATATGTCCAACACATCCAACACAGCCAACACGTCCATTACGTCCAACATAGCCAGCATGTTCAACACATCCAACACGTCCAAGACAGTCAACACATCCAACACGTCTAACACAGCTAACACATCCAACACATCCAACACAGCCAACATGTCCAACACATCCAACACGTCTAATACATCCAACGTGTCCAACACAGCCAACATGTCCAACACATCCAACACGTCTAATACATCCAACACAGCCAACACAGCCAACACGTCCAACACATCCAATATATCTAACACATCCAACATGTCCAACACAGCCAACACGTCCAACACATCCAAAATGTCCAACACATCTAACACGTTCAACATGTCCAACACATCTAATACATCTAACACATCCAAGACAGCCAACATGTCTAACATGTTTAACATGTCTAACAAGTCCAAAACAGCAAACATCTCCTACACGTCTATCATGCCCAACACATCCAAGACAGTCAACACATCTAATACATCCAACACGTCCAACACAGCCAACACAGCCAACATGTCCAACACATCCAACACGTCTAATACATCCAACACAGCTAACACGTCCAACATGTGCAACACATCTAATATATCTAACACATCCAACATGTCCAACACAGCCAACATGTCCAACACATCCAACACATCCAATATGCCCAACACATCCAAAATGTCCAACACGTCCCACACATCTAACACGTCCAACATGTCCAACACATCTAATACATCCGACACGTCCAAGACAGCCAACATGTATAACATGTTTAACACGTCTAACAAGTCCAACACAGCTAACATCTCCTACACGTCTAATATGTCCAACACATCCAACACACCCAACACGTCCATTACGTCCAACACAGCCAGCATGTTCAACACGTCTATCATGCCCAACACATCCAACATGTCTAATACAGCCAACACATCCAAGACAGTCAACACATCCAACACGTCTAACACAGCTAACACGTCCAACACAGCCAACACATCCAACATGTGCAACACGTCTAATATATCTAACACATCCAACACAGCCAACATGTCCAACACAGCCAACACGTCCAACACATCCAACACATCCAATATGCCCAACACATCCAAAATGTCCAACACAGCCAACATGTCCAACACATCTAATACATCCAACACGTCCAAGACAGCCAACATGTCCGACATGTCTAACATGTTTAACATGTCTAACAAGTCCAACACAGCAAACATCTCCTACACGTCTAATATGTCCAACACATCCAACACAGCCAACACATCCATTACGTCCAACATAGCCAACATCTCCTACACGTCTATCATGCCCAACACGTCCAACATGTCTAATACATCCAACACATCCAACACGTCTAACACAGCTAACACATCCAACACATCCAACACAGCCAACATGTCCAACACATCCAACACGTCTAATACATCCAACACGTCCAACACATCCAACACAGCCAACATGTCCAACACATCCAACACGTCTAATACATCCAACACAGCCAACACAGCCAACACGTCCAACATGTGCAACACATCTAATATATCTAACACATCCAACATGTCCAACACAGCCAACACGTCCAACACATCCAAAATGTCCAACACGTCCCACACATCTAACACGTTCAACATGTCCAACACATCTAATACATCTAACACATCCAAGACAGCCAACATGTCTAACATGTTTAACATGTCTAACAAGTCCAAAACAGCCAACATCTCCTACACGTCTATCATGCCCAACACATCCAAGACAGTCAACACATCCAACACGTCTAACACAGCTAACACATCCAACACATCCAACACGTCCAACACATCCAAAACGTCTAATATATCTAACAAATCCAACACAGCCAACATGTCCAACACAGCCAACACTTCCAACACATCCAATATGCCCAACACATCCAACACATCCAAAATGTCCAACACGTCCAACACAGCCAACACGTCCAACATGTCCAACACATCTAATACATCCAACACGTCCAAGACAGCCAACATGTCCATGTTTAACACTTCTAATACGTCCAACACATCCAACACAGCCAACACGTTCAACATGTCTAACACAGCTAACACGTCCAACACGTCCAACACAGCCAACACATCCAACATGTCTAATATGTCCAACACAGCCAACATGTTCAACACATCCAACACGTCTAATACGTCCAACACATCCAACACAGCCAAAACATCCAACACGTCTAATACGTCCAACACATCCAACATGTCCTACATGTCTAACACATCTGACACATCCAACATGTCTAACACGTTTAACACATCTAACATGTCTAATATGTCCAACACAGCCAACACATCCAACACAGTCAACACATCTATCAAGTCCAACATAGCCAGCATGTTCAACACGTCTATCATGCCCAACACGTCCAACATGTCTAATACATCCAACACATCCAAGACAGTCAACACATCCAACATGTCTAACACAGCTAACACATCTTATACGTTCAACACATCTTATATGTTCAACACAGCCTACACAGCCAAAATGTCCAACATAGCCAATACAGCCAATACGTCCAACATGTGCAACACATCTAATAGATCCAACACATCTAACACAGCCAACATGTCCTATATGTCTAACACGTCCAACACAGCCAACACATCTACAGAAAATTAGTGTGTTACATTCATTTACACACACAGATCAGTGGTTAACCTCAAATAGATACAGAATAAACATCCCACATTTTCTTGTATTGACAGAAAATAATATAGTTTAGTAATTCGAGATATTTCTGTAATGTGGTTGAAATTTTTCAGTTTTTTTAGAGCTGATTCTTTGAGGAAAAAAATACACATTTTATATATATAGTCAACTCTAGTTGCACATGCAATGGGTGATATTTACATTTTCAATGTACTCACTTTTTTCTGTATTTATTTCTTAATAAACATAATTTAAAAAAAAACTTTTGTTTATTTGCTTGTTTGTTTAGACATTTATAAACCTTTTTGCCTGTTACACAGTCATGGTAATAATGGTAACTCCAATAATTCTGGAGTTGGCTATAGGAATTTATTTTTTCACTTAACTGTTTGCCTTTATACAGTAGTCATTACATTTCAGTTAAGCTGAAAATAATTTTAAAATTTTATAATTATTGTTAGATTTCTAATAAGGAACAATGAAAGTTTTTGAAACTATGAGTTCCTGTAAAAACTGTAGATTTGTAGATGACAGTGTGTGACCTCTGAATATTGCCCTGTCTGGTCCAGACCCGGCTGCTCCTCCTGTCCCCGTGATCCAGGCCTCAGCTTCCTCAGTGGCTGTGGGTGTGAATCTGCAGCTCTCCTGCACGGTGGTGGGAGAACAGGATGTGGCAGTGGACTTCACGTGGGAGTATCCTGGACAGAAGGTCAGTCCACAGAGTGATGGGTTACACAGGAAATGTGCTGTGAGTCATTAGCAGAAGTGTATGAGAAGTGTGCATGTGTTTTCAGATTGGACGGCCGCTGTACACACAGGAGACTGTGCAGACAGTGCAGGTGGATGGACTCAGCCGGCAGCGCTCACAGTCAGTCCTGCAGGTGGATGAAGTGAGGGAGGTGGATGACGGAACCTACACCTGCACTGCTCAGAACCTGCAGGGCTCACGCTCCGTCTCCACTAACGTCAACGTGCAGAAGAAACGCAACACCACCAAACCACGCACAACCTGAGAGCTGTACAAGAGTCACAACTCATCATTTATCATTCATAGGACAAAATGTCTGCCATGTTAGGTTTCCAAATTCCTCGTGGGTCAAATGACCACCAATTATCTAAAACGAAATGTTATGTATCTCAAACAGACATTTTTTAAAGCAAAAGGTGCAACAAAAGGACATGTAACTGAAACCTGTAAAATCCCCAAAATTTCTTTTTAAATTATATTTTTATATTTGCTTTTTTTAAAAACTTTTTTCCCTCATTTTCACCGATTTAGTCACCTGCCAATTCTCACCCACTAGCCAGCACTCCAGCCGACCTCACACATCTTTTCTATCTCCTGCTCGTGCTGCGTCACAGAGTGGTGTAACACACTCAGAGGAAAGCGCAATCCGCCCTCTTCGGCATACATAAACCCACAGACACTCATGATTGGTTAGTGTCACTTTGATTGACAGGGGAGAGAGTATGCCCCTCCCACCCTGAGAGCACGGCCAGTTTTGCTCCCTTGGGATTCAAACTCATGATCTTCTAAACTTTTTTCTTGTTCTGCCGCTCTTGTTTTAACATTTTAAAAGGGTATAGAATTGTATATATTAGAGATTCATCGAAATGAAAATTCAAAAATTCAGGAAACACTGGGCCAAAAAATGAAAAAGTTTTACTTATTTCTTTTTTCTTGTCAACCACAACTACATTGTTCATTTCTCGTAGACATGTTTCTGAAAAATAACACGTATAAGGCAGAGAACGTTTGATTATCCAAAGTAATAAATTCTATTATATTTTAGTTATATTTTGTGCTTTGGCACTGATGGTTTATTTTTCTTTTTTCCCTTTGTTTCCTTGGTGTTTTTGCTTCTGTTGTTTTGTTGTATTCTGCATATTAAGCTGTAGCTGTTTAAGTGGTGTATCAGACCTGTACTGTTCATGTTTCACACTTGTGTGATTATCAGCTGCATTACGTGCATGTTAAATGAACTTTATAGAAAAAGGAAACATCCTCTCTTCCCTGATAGTTACACGATTTAAGAAAAAATTTTATAATAAAATGTTTAGTCCTTTTTGTCTGCTCTCTGCCATTTCATAATGGAAACTAGCAGTGCATAATTATTATGTAATAATGGATTAATAACTAATATGAAGATATTTTGCGGGTGTTAGTATGGATAACTGTGTAAAAGCTGCACTACCAGTAGGGGGAGACACTGTACTGCTGCCATGATCTCAGTTTCCATTTCTGCATCTAAAACCAAGTTAAAACTAAAATTATTAATAAGTTTTGTAATCATATATCTCGGTTCCTTGAGGATTCTTTGATTCTAGCTTCCTAAAGGGGTTCTAGCTAAATCTTTCTGAAAGGGAAACCAAAGAAGCCTCATTTAACCATTTTATCTAAGTGTGTACAAGTATTTTAGTCTAAACATCTATTACTATTTTATAATCAAAATGGCTACTTTTAATATGGAAAGCCATTAAATATTCTTATTTTCCTCAGATTTTGTGTGGCTCGTCTGTCTTATCACTAAAGTATGGCCGATCGTCTTGTACCACAGTGCTGTTGAATTCTTGTTTCTGATTGGTCAGAAGGTGTTGATTAGTTTTCTATAACAGCAGCTCTGACAGTAGTGCAGCTGCACATCAGAGGTTTATAATACATTATCGTTTCTATAGTAACAACTCATTCACAGGGACTCGTACAGCAGACATGAATGTGCGTAATCATTATTGGTGAAGTTTTCTATAAGGAGATGTTTATTTAACATTTATGGAAGGAGTCTCCAGTGTCAGCATTTTGTAACAGCCAAAGGTAAAGCTGTGGCTTTAAGGAAAGTCTGAATTTGTTGTCTAGTGAAGAAACAACTGTCTATAATGTAAGTGATAACAGGAATTAAGTTGTTTTATGGACATTCCACAACACTAAAAGTAACTATAAATAGATTAAAAAGTATGATGTGTCATTCTTTAATAAATTAAAAATGTAATCATTGTAATATTGCTGTGGTATAAGAGGAGTAAAACATGTCAGTATGTGATGTTTTTGGAAAATAATCAGCTTTGGGTTGGAAGAGGTCACTCTGTTTAACACACCACCCCATCGCTGATTATTTTTCCTATTACAGCACAACTTGGAGTGGTTGATTCTTTATGTAATACATCCTGAAAATACTTTTAAATACATTAGCTGCAATTTATTGCACAAAACATTTTAACCGAGTTAAATAAGTTTACAAAAAAAATTAAAGAGACTCCAATAATGTATTATTTTAATTAGTTTATGAATGTCTTACACTGAAGACACACTGTCACCTGACTCTTAATGTAAAAAATAATTTTGTGTGCTATGAAACCAAAAACACAGCTCAAGAAAGCATGGCTTTCTTTTCCTGTTTTATCCCGGAAATAGGTAAAAAGAAAAAGAGGACGCTTTCTATACAGAAAATATTTCCTTTGCATTTAAATTTGTTTAAAAAAAATTCAATATGATCACTTCAGGTAGGTATTTACATTTGTTTTCAGGAAATATTTTAACATTTTTCGTGTAATTGCTTCTTATGGCCAGGAGGCGTCGCTGTTGTGCTTCAATTTCATCCAGTCTCCTGCGCTGTGATTGGCTGCCACTCAGCCGTTCCACCGCGTTATACAGTTGCCATGGAAACCTGAATGACAGCTCAATTGTCCATTCATCGCTGTGCTTTTGAGTCCTCTAGCCAATCGGAGCTCAAGGGGCGGGGTTTCAGCGCTGGCTGGGTGCTGAGTTTAAATGTCGGAGAGGGAAAGAGAGCAGAGTGAGTTTTACTGTCGAGTCGCTCGGATGTTTGTGCTGTTCCGAGTTTAGCGCCAAACTGGAGGGAATATTTCACTTTTGAGTTAAAAAAAATAAGCAATAAGGAGTTAAAATATCACGCTTAAGACTATAGGTTCATCATCAGCTACTGGACTCGATAATGGTGAGTGATTTTGTTTTTAATGCACTTCCGGTTTCACATCTAGTTTTTATCTACAGGGTCAAAAAAACGATTTATTTATTATTGAATTATTTTATTAATATTTGAAATGAACGCTTGGGGTTTATTTAGTTTCCGTTATGAATAAAAACACTAGGACTGAATGCAACACTGTAGAAATTACTGCAACATGGTTTCCTACTTTTCCTACTTTATTTATTTTTAATTTGTAATTGAGTTCATTAAGACCATTTCCTGTTAAAGAAAGCAACTTCATTTCAAAAACTTCATTTCATGGATATTTTCTCATTTTTACATTTTGCACATTTCAATTGGCTAAAAAAAAAGAAAAGCTATATATATATATATATATATATTTCTCATCCACATCAGAGTATTTCCTCTCAACAGTTGTTTTAAAGTGATTATTTGGGATTTTTGTGGACCCCAGCACAACAGCACCACCAATAGCTGTAAGATAAACACACAGAATGGTATGAAGTAGTCAGAAGCGAGTAGCGAGGCTGGGGCTGATTTCTTTCCAGCCCAGACTGTAGATTCATGCAGCCTATCGGTGACAGTCGTGTCAGGTCATTACACAAAGACACACCCCCTAGATTTGGACTGAGCTTTTTCACACACATCCGTAACACGTCGTCAGCAGCGATTGAGAAGACATACGTGAAATACAGTTGCGAGTGTAATGAACGTGAACAAGGTGAATTGTTTACACAATCATTCTGTTTTCCCCGAAATGCCTTTGGTGGAGAAACTAGAAGCAGATAAACTACGCAAACACCGTCTAATCGAAGTAAAAATTACACAAATGGACAGATGATGGAAATGTAAGTTTAGTGGTTTTTTTTTTTTTTTTTGAGGGGATTACAACTTTTCCCTGTTTACTGTGGCATGAACCCTGTAGAGCATTACAGACTTGTAACATTTTCAGAAATTAAAATTCAGAATCATTAATGTAGCTGTCTGTCTGCCCTGAAGTGTGTGTGTGTGTGTGTGTGTGTGTGTGTGTGTCCCACATCCTTCTTATTTTGCCACTGATGAGTCCTTGTGCTATAATGTGCTACTCCAAACACTAACAGTTTCATTATCAAGCTGTTGATAGATATTATTTTAGCTTCCCATCTACTATCATGACCAGCCTTCACCGGTTCTCTTGTCTACCTTTCTCTTATAGGAAGATGTTTATTCCTGATCTAAAACTCATTCATGCAGTTAATATAATAAGAAAATGGTGAAAAGATCATGAATAAAAAGCTGTAATGGCTCCACTTATTTAAAAAAAAAACATCAAATAATAGCACATATGTGTTTCCCATCTGAAGAATTTGATCTTACTTACAAAATAAATGTGTGCTTTGATCATGAAGGTGGTTTTAGTACTAAAAGAGGTTCCTGGCAGCAAAAAGATTCAGAAATGCTGTAGTGATTTACTGATGTGATGTGTGATGGGTCTCTCAGCCTCAGGTCGAGTCAGTGAGAGGATTTATCCAGCCTCAGAGATTTCAGTGGCGTCCATGTCTCTGGAGCAGAGTGATTTTTTTAGCAAGCAGTCCTCCTCACACTTCATAAACCTGATTAATAGATACAGAAGCATACATACAGGAACGGATTGTGATTTCGGTGTTAATAAAATATTTTGGCTAATAAAGAGATCATATTTTGGAAATTACAAAGTCCTCATATGCCTACAAGTGTAATTTTACTAATAAATTGATTTTTTTTGTACAAGACACTACTAAAATGGCCTAAGTAAATCTCGACATCACTAGCCTTATTAAAAATGGAAGAATCTTTGAATATAATTATATTTGATTAAGAAAATCATGTCTCCCTGCCATTGTGTTGGATCATTCATATCATTCATATAAAGAGATCTATTTGAATCTGGTTTCTTTTGTCATTATGTCTATATGTGATTTAAATTAGATATTATAATCAGTCAATTATAAAAATCAGCCTTAGTTACCACTAAATGTTACTAAAAGACATTTAATTTACTATTAGACATTTTTACACACTGAAGAGTTTTTAACTTATGCTAAGTGTCTGGGGTTTACAGTGTTTAACCTCCTAAACCCCAAAAAAACGCATATTTCTGGAAACCAAAATAACTTAATCTTAGCTTCATCATATTGCATCATATTGTTTTCCATTTCTTTTCAGTGTAAAGAAGCTGAAGAGGTTTTAATAGCTGGATGAGTATCAGTGAGAAAATCACTTTACAAATCCCTTAATTTGCTGCTACACAGCTCAGTAAAAGGTGCCGCTGCTTGTTCTTTTCATCCACGCTGGTGGTCGTGAAGTATTTACCCCCCACACGCCAATCCTCACCCTCACACTTCACTAGTGTACTGGAGTTTATTTGTTTGTTGTTCTGCGCAGTTTGGTGGCGATCAGTGGTGTTTGTGTCGCTACTTTCAGTGCCCAGAACTGCAGGACAAAAGGGACCGCCGAAGTGTTGAAGTGTTTTTCCCCCTACCGTCCAGTAACCATGGCGACCAGAGGCCACTTCATGACCTTTGACGTCTCCAGCCATGGTGCGTTGTTGACAGCTAGGGGGAGCCACTTCAAACGTTCAGGGGTCTCGCGCTGTTTAAGATCTTGAAGAAAAGGAAAAATAAAGGTGTGATAAAGAAAGGAATGAAAGTGCTAAGAGCTTGTTAATGTGATAATTCGCATGATTACTATCCAAGCTCTGCGTACTATCCTGTACTGTTTTAACGCGTTGTTTTACTTGCCCTCACTGTCTCCTGTTTGCTTGAACTTAAATTGCAATCTTAACATTTGTTACATTTCTTTATACCACAAAGCTGGTCCGATTTTGATTGGTCAGAAAGTGTTAATTAATTTTCTATTACAGTAGTCATAGAATTCAAACCACAGTAAAACCACCATAAATACATTATCATATAGTAATAATTCAGTCATAGAGACGTCAATGGCAGGCAATCTTCATAATCTAGATCTAATAATAAATAAATCTTTTTTTAATGGTTATTTAACAAATAAAAATGTATAATAGCTGATATGGTGAAGTTTTCTGTGAGGAGAAGTTGAGTTAACATTTATTTATGGAAGGAGTCTCCAGTGTCAGCGCTTTGTAACAATCAGTAAGTCTTCAGGACAGAGCAGGTTATGCTTTCCGGTTTCTCTGTAACATGACAAGATGCGTTTTTTTTTTTCTTATTAACGTGAAGAGAGAAAAAAAAGGAGAGGCTGGTGAGGGAACGACTGTTTACAGCTGCTGTAATGTAAGTGAGAACAGGAACTAACTTGTCTTGTGGATGTTCCACAACATTAAATGTAACTATAAATAATTAAAAAGTGCGATAAGTTGTTTTTTACTAAAATAAAAATTGTAATCGTTGGAAAATTGCTGTAAAAAAGAAGGTAAAAGAGAAGAAAAAAAAACACTTCTGGATTTGCCGTTTTAGAGAAAAAAAATCCACTTTGGAGCGGTAACGCACGACACCACCCTGTTGTTGATGATTTTCCTGTTACAGCACACCCTGGCATGTTTAATTCATTAATTATTAGCTCAAATATGGTGTGTTAAGTGAAGGATTAGTCAAAGGAATGGTAGGTTTCGGTGTAGGCTTTGATTTACTAATGAAACTGCAGAGTTTCAGAGTAAAACAGCATGTTTTACTCTGAAAAGTACTTAGCAAGGCAATATGATGCTCGTCCTCATATCCTGGTTCTGTTTAAACGAGCTACGAGATTGTAAATATGGCGTGTGACAGAATGGAAGTATTCATAACTGAGTCATTTGTAATCAGTGACGTTATGTATAGGAGGCAACACAAGCATGTGCTCACCTTGGATTTGGACAAAATGCTGCCTTATTAATCAGACAGTTTAATCTCAGAGACTTGTGAAGTCATGCACAAACATGGAGAGCTGCCTTTTTTTAGGAAAACAGGATATATGTGAAGCAAGCTAGGCACTGCAGGAGGTCTTCTTTAGACCATTTGGCTCCCTTTAACGCTTTATCATTGTCACCTTGGGGTAAATTGGAGCTATAAACCAGGACAGTCGGATGTAATAAACACCGGGATGGTTAGCTGCAGGGGCGGACCGGCCATCAGGAAGGTCGGCAGATTTCCGTCATACTACCACTTGTGATTTGTTCAGTCTGATGAATTCTGATCATCACTTTCCTGTGTTTTTGGACACATGTAGACTAGACAGTGGTAGAGAAAAAGTAGAAAGACAGTGTGGAGAGAGTGCAAGAAAAGAAATGAGAAGCCTTGCTGGCAAATGCAGCAAAGTTTTCAAAAATAAATGTGATGATGCTGAGAGCAGCTTTGAGAAAGAAGGTACTCCATGACATAGCTAATATATAATTATATATATACCATATATACTTTTATAAATAATATATTAAGGCTAGCTCAATATCTAAGTGCCTTGTTTACAAGCTTACACTTATTTTTTGTATAGAGACAAGTTCCACCTCAATTGATTTCCATTAGATTCTCTTCTTTTCTTTTTGGCACTGTGCTGTCTTATTGTATTTCTGTTTATCTGTGAAGATTTGTCTTTTATCATTACCGTACCGCTACAATTTCCCTCGGGATGAATAAAGTTTCTATCTATGTAACTAGCTAGCTAAATAAGGCTAAGGAATGAATAGTGAAAGTAACAAAAATGAATTGATTAAAATTTTAATTGCTGAAGTAGTGTTGTGTTACATCATGTTATAGAATACATTTTTTACATTTTCACCCAAAACTTTATTGTTTATGACTGTGATTTTCTTATTTATGTGTTGTTAGCTCTAATGTAACCAGTCCTATCTCATAATACCAGTTGAAGCATTATCATTTGCTATTTTGGACAAACGTAAGAGGTCGCTTTAAAGCAAATTCCTGAGCTGATTGTTGTTCTCAGTCCCTGGTTAGTGTTTGCAGTCAGTGTCATGAGTGGACAGTGTGAGTACTGACTGAACACTGAAACGCTACCTCATCATGTAGGGAATGTATGGGGATTGATTGAAGTGGGGAGGCAGGACATGTGTAGGAGGGAGAGATGAAGAAAAATGTGGTGGAGATATTGTAGCAATAATGCACAAATCGACCAAGAAGCAACAGTAAATGTCTGAAGAAAGAGAAGGTGAGTAGTCAGTAAGGCAGAGGTTTGCAAAGACTGGAATAACATCCTGATTAACATCAGAAGAGTCATTATTACAGCACAACGGCATTTTCAGATGTGAAGGTACCAAAATTACAGCACTTTTCCTTGTCGCTGGAGTGTTGCCATCAACAGTACCTATCCTTCACCTGGAAATGTGCACATAGCCTACCTTGTTGCTACTCCAGCAACAAGGAAAGTTCAGTTAAGTACCTTTATTACTTTATTGCCAGGTCTGTGTGACAAAACCAGCCCAATTCCAAAAACCTAAAGTCTGATCCTCTCAAACTGTGTATGAAACTCCAAAATATGATGACCATCAAATATATAGTAATATTCAAAAAGTAACACTACTTGACGTGTTTATTAATGAAGCAGTATTAAAACCATGCGGTTTCCTTAAGCCTTTCTCGAAGTACACTGGCGTTCCATTCCACTGGCAGACTCATCGGACATTTTCAATCAATATAAACACATGAATTATTTTATTGCCACAAGACTGTTATAAGATTAGTCAGGACACTGTTGGGTTTCTGTATGTAGAGTATCATGTCTCTGTGTTTAGCTGCTGGTGAGCAGGGTGATGGGAAAGGGGAAGGGTGTAAGCCCCCTGCTGGGCAAACAATTCACACCTCTCCACAATAACATTGGTACAGAGATAAAACGGACAGCACAACTAAAGCTTTTTTGAAAGTAAAACACCATATATAACTGCCACAATAAAATTGTAACATTTAAACCTAGTAGGCTAGGTTAAAGAAGAATTACTTACAAAACAATGCAAATTCTTAAAGCCCTGAGTGTCTACTTTCCTATGAGCCATTAACCACTACTGTGGAGTGTGACATCACAAATAAATTCAATGCTGAACACGGGCACCACAAAACAGACAGAAACTCCATTTTTTGGCCTCTGAGTTAAAGAGTTAAAGGTCCTGAAATGGTCTTGTATTATTGCTGATAATGCTATAAATAAAGAATTTATATGAGAACCAATTAACCAGTTCACTGAGGCACAACAAGAACATTTATGGTTTAAAAAGTCATCTGTTTTGAGTTCATATTAATTTACTGTAGTTACAGTGTCTTATATTTAACACTCCATTGTCCTGATTATTTTACCGGACACCTAGTGAAATAGTTGCTGTATGAGTCTTACAGCAGGGGTGTGTGTGTGTGTGTGTGTGTGTGTGTGTTTAACCTTTCCCTAACATCCAATGTTGAGCTGGCAGTTTTTCATTTACAGCACAGAAACAGAGCTTCTGTTATCTCGCATTACTTGATCAGCTCCAATGTTAAAACGTTGTTAGCTGATGGATCGAGTGAGTAGATTTCACTGTAGGATTTGATTTGCTATTTTTTTTTTTTTTACTCTATATAGTTTTAGCACAAACAAGAGTTAGCATGCTAACTAACCAAACTAGCACACTGATCTGACTCCACATAGTCTGAAGGAAAAAGACTATAGTGATTGCCAATGAAAATCACTTCCACTAAAGTATTCTGCGTTCTACGAGTGGACACTCATGTGACAAAGTCAATACACACATCTAAGATAGGAGCAAAGTCGACAAGAGTGTGTTAAAAACAGCAACAAACCTGACATTCAGCTGTTTTTGATGATTGTTAGCTGAGGGATTGAGTTAATGGAACTGTTTTCACGATAGGATTTGATTTACTAATATTTTATTTACTCCATCTAGTTAGCAAGATAGCAACTAACTAGCATGTAATTAGCAAACAGAGTTTGAAGGATGAAGAACATACAAATTGCGAAGGAAATCATTTCAACTAAAGTATTGTTCATTCTACAAGTGGACACTCATGTGAAGTAACTGATACACACTTCTAAGATGTGAGGAAAGTCATCAAGGGTGTGTTTAAAAAAAAAAGTACAAACTGGTATACTGGGTGACGTCACTTCCTGTTTTGCCTTCAGTGTTTGTAGACCTGCCTTAGCTAGCTACTTTTTATGCATTTATTTTTACTTTAATAATTATTTTAGCTCATCTTTTTTCTTTTTTAAATGCATATTTATGATATGTGAATTTTTTTTTTTAACTCCAGTAAAGATAATTAAATTTGCTAAGGGTCAGCCATCATAGAAGCTGTGTGTTTATCTGTTTGTCCAGGGTGTGTGTGTGTGTGTATTTTTTTTTTTTCATGTACATGACCCACATGGAGCTTTTGTTATCTTGTATTACATTATCAGCTCATATGTTAAATTTAAGCTTATTTAAGTTTACGTTTATTAGACAATTGCTAAATGATTGATACTGTAGATTTCACTGTATGCCTTGATTTGCTAGCATTTAATTTAGTAAGATTGAGAGCTAGCATGCTAAATACTCGAACTAGCAACTCAGTCTAGAAGATCGATCTGTTTTAAGGAAGAAGACCATACACATTGCCAAGAAAATCACTACAACTAAAGTGTTTTTTTTTCACCACACTCTAGATACACACTTCTGTGATGTGAGGAAAGTCGACAAGGGTGTGTTAAAAACTAGCTAACATCCTTGGTGACTTGTCGGTTTCTCATTTTCTCACGACGCGTACATTTCCTGACAGAAGCACGCGATCCAGTGATGAGTAAACTCAGCGTGTTACGCAGGAGTGTCAGCACGAAGCGGTATCACCTGTGTAGTTCATGTCCTCAGGGCTTTAATACAGCACGAAACTAGACATTATCACATTCCTCCTCTAATCACAGGGTTGTGCTACATCACTCTGTCTCCTTAACCAGTCTGATAATTAGTTCTAGGCCAAGGTCACTGCTAAGGTACTTTACCAGTGCTGTTAAACATGTTGTGTATTACTAGATTTACCAACAAGTAGTATCGCAGAGCTCTGAGTATCGGCTGATACGCATCACTGATCTGATCCTGACCCTCTTAGTCACAGCATGATTCTCTGTTATCATCTGTTGGCAAATTATGTCTAACATCAGAGGTCTGACTGGTGACAAGTTGTGTCCTGTGTTCAAGTGCAAGCTCTTACATTCTCATCATTGTGTCAGTCAACACAACATGCAGCTCTTGGCATGAAATCAGTGAATCAGAAGATGTGTCAAATCTGATTCAGGTATTGGCTCCAATAGAAATGCCAACATTATTAAAATCAAAATTTACAAATATACAATATACAAAATCATAATTAAATGAAAAATAATAGAAATGCAAGGCTTTTATGGTAAAGCTACGAATCCAAACGATTGGCTCTAATGGTTTGTCATTGGTTTGGATTGGCTCAGAGCAATCCTATAGCACATGTGGTCCGACGTTTCTTCAGTTCCCCACTTACAACTTTAGTTCCTACCTGCAATTACTTCTAATTTACTGGGAAGAAAATGAAAAAAAAAACAAACGAATAACCATGGTTTTATCTTATCCTGTCTTCCACAATCTCTCATTAAAGGTGTATAGAGATCTGTGAAGAACATTAATGCTTGGAAGGAAGAAGCAGAGTGTGTTAATGTCTCTGGTGAGTGCACATAGCTAGTACAGTTAGCTTGTTTTGCTAATCTGTTAACGAAGCATAGCATGTAAATCAAGCAACCAATTTTCACACTGATTTAGCATTATTTAAGCATTATTTAATTTGTGTTTGACTAGTTAGCTTTAAAATCTACACTATATGACCAAAAGTTTGTGGACACCTCACCATTGTATCCTGACCCATATGTGGTTCTTCCCCAAACTGTTGCCACAAAGTTGGAAGCACATAATTGTATAGAATGTCTTAGTATGCTGTAGCATTACAATTTCCCTTCACTGGAACTAAGAGGCCCAAACCTGTTCCAGCATGACGATGCCCCTGTGCACAAAGCAAGCTCCATGAAGACATGGTGTGTGAAGGTTGAAGTGGAAGAACTCGAGTGTCCTGCACAGAGCCCTGACCTCAACCTCACTGAACACCTTTGGGATGAACTGGAACACCGACTAAACCCCAGACCTCCTCACCAACATCAGTGTCTGATCTCACTAATGATCTTATAGCTGAATGAACACAAATCCCCACAGCCACGCTCCAACATCTAGTGGAAAGCCTTCCCAGAAGAGTGGAGCTTATTATAACAGCAAAGGGGGAATAAATCTGGAATGAGATGTTCAACAAGCACATGTGGGTGTGATGGTCAGGTGTCCGCAAATGTTCAGCCATATAGTGTGTGTATATAGCTCCTATCATTTGTCATTGGAACTAAAAAAAAATTAAAAATCACTGTACAGGCCACTCCCACAAGTGACAACAGTAGGAGTTGCTAATTGCTTGTTGCTTGCTAATGTGAGTGTAAGGTATGAAATTATCTGACCACACCTCACACATGTAACTGTTAACGTTTCATCCCAATATATTGTGTGTAAATGTAATGAGTGAGGATACAAAAGGTCACTGCATGTACAAAAGCAGAAGCTTCCCCGTGGTCCAGTTAGAGTTATCTGATTAGAGAGCTAAAATTGTCCTGCCACTGTTCCACACAGCCCACAGTCTCAGTCCATCCTGGATTTTGGCCAGATTGTGCAGAGCCTCGTTTAACAGCTAAGGTGAAGGTCTCATACTAGATTAGGATTAGACGGATTCGACATCACAAATACACACAGTGACACACACTGCTACTGCTTTTAGATAAGCTTATCTGTTGAGAGAAACATCTGACATTGGAATTAAAGACCTGGAGGACACGCCTTGAGTTTTGATCATGAACGTTTGCTCATTCTACACTTACACCAAACATTCAGTTTCTAAAATTACAAGATATTAAGCAAGATATTGTTCCATGTGTGGTCTAGCAATAGTCAGGTGACTCAGGAGTATATACTCTGGAAAGTGATCCACTCTTTTCTCCAATCTCAGCTAGCGAAAAACACACATAATCCTAAAATAGACTGACCGCCATTGTTTGGAGAGAAACTTGCCGTCAAGGCTGTTTGCTTCAGAGACTATTGTTCATTGAAAAAGTAAAACAAACCCAGCTGTATTTTAAACTTACACTATTCAAATGTGGAGTCGGGTGACATTTAGTTAACCTTGATTGTTGTTTTTCTTCTCAGTGTGCAAGTCTTGGTTGCAAATATGACTTTGATACCTTTCTCCCAGATCGTTCCTGCATCACATAATCTCCTTTGTGGTCAAACAGGCTGTAATTCTGCACCCACTTGGCAATGAGAGTGTTTACGGCTTCAGACAAAGCCTTTATTATTGCTCTGATGTCTCAGAGATTTCTCTCTCAGAGCAGATTTGCAGGGCACATCCTGAGGTTAAGAGCCAAACTTCAGCACTTAAGAGCTGCTTTTTATAGCCTGATAAATGGCTGCTTTTCAGTGGTCAACAACACAGCTGTATGAGTCACCATCTCTAATGAGCTGCTGACTAAGAGTCATCAATGTCTCTGACTGACTGACTGACTGACTGATTCTCTGTCAGAAAATTTCATAAAACTGTGACATTTTGGGAATTTTGCGAACAAAATGTTTTATTTATAGTAAGTGCAATACCTGCAAAGTAATGTTATTAATATTTCAACACTGCATACATTAAATAAACTTTGGGCTATTTATTCCACTAAACAGTTTATCATAGATAAGTATTTATAAAGGCAGGCTAGGTATAAACGTTTATATTGTCTATAAATACTATAACGAATAGCATTTATAGCTCTGATGGTATTTTAGTCATAATCACTAATACTATATACACCGATTAGCCATAACATTAAACCACCTGCTTAATCTCGTGTAGATCCCCCTTGTGCTGCCAAAACAGGTCTGACCTGACGAGGCATGGACTCCACAAGACCTCTGAAGATGTGCTGCAGTATCTGGCACCAAAACGTTAGCAGCAGATCATTTAATTCCTGTAAGTTGCCACGTGGGGCCTCCATGGATCGGACTTGTTTGTCCAGCACGTCCCACAGATGCTCGATCGGATTGAGATCTGTTATGTTCCTCAAACCATTCCTGAACAATTTTTGCAGTGTGACAGGGCGCATTATCCTGTTGAAAGAGGCCACTGCCGTTCGGGAATACCGTTGCCATGAAGGGGTGTACCTGGTCTGCAGCAATGTTTAGGTAGGTGGTACATGTCGAAGTAATATCCACATGAATGCCAGGACCCAAGTTTCCCAGCAGAAAATTGCCCAGAGCATCACACTGCCTCCTCCGGCCTGCGTTCTTCCCATAGTGCATTCTGGTGCCATCTCTTCTCCAGGTAAGTGACGTGCACGAACCCAGCTGTCCACATGATGTAAAAGAAAACATGATTCTTCAGACCAGGCCACCTTCTTCCATTGCTCCATGGTCCAGGTCTGATGCTCACGTGCCAATTGTAGGAGCTTTTGGCAGTGGACAGGGTCAGCATGGGCACTCTGACTGGTCTGCGGCTACGCAGCCCCATACGCAGCAAGCTGTAATGCACTGTGTGTTCTAACACCTTTCTATCATAGCCAGCATAAAATATTTCACTATTTTTGTGGTACAGCTGATCTTCTGTGGGATCGGACCAGATAGGCTTTCCTTCACTCCCCACATGCATCAGTGAGCCTTGGATGCCCATGACTCTGTCTCTGGTTCACCGGTTGTCCTTCCTTGGATCACTTTTGGTAGGTACTAACCACTGCATACCGGGAACACCCCACAAGACCTGCTGTTTTGGAGATGCTCTGACCCAGTCATCTAGCCAGTACAATTTGGCCCTTGTCAAAGTCACTCAGATTCTTACACTTGCCCATTTCTCCTGCTTCCAACACATCAACTTCGAGAACTGAGTGTTCACTTGCTGCCTAATATATCCCACTCCTTAAAAGGTACCACTGTAATGAGATAATTAATGTTATTCGCTTCACCTGTCATTGATTTTAATGTTATGCCTGATCAGTGTATACTATAATATGGGTGAGCCTAGCTAAAGTTAGACTGTTTACTAGAATTTTTAGGTACTCTTAGAAAGAAGTATACTAGTTTACTTTTGATGTACTTGCAGTTAGAAGTATTTCTGAAGTTAACCTAGCTTATTTTTGATATACCAGCATTTCTAAGTATACTTAGAGCGAAGTTTAATAGTTTTTTCATATAGTAACATTTACAAGTATTTCTGGAGAGAAGTATGTTAAATTAATGTTTTGATATACTAGGAAGTTTAATGGATTATATAATGTGCTCAGGAAATATTTTTATCTAGAATTTTAGCTAGGATCTATTTAGATTTTGAAATAGAAAAATTTGTATACTACTTTTTTCACAGCAGATGATTTGAGCTTGCCCAGCAGCCAATAATAAAATTTATTTCCCATTTCCTCATACTTGGCTTGACGTTGCATAACAAATCACTGTCATGGCTGCAAGATCGGACCAGCCACTTCTTATCACCGAGTTCTTTCATTTCAATCCTCCAGGACTACGTTATTTCTGAGGAATTCTTGGTGTTTTTCCAGTAGTTTCCTCAAGAGCGTTACAGTAAGGCTGTAAAGGTATGGCTCTTGCATTGAGGACACGAGTCTGGCTCGGGGAGTTACATCTTTTCTTTGGTCAGGAACGTAAGATGGGGCAGGTTCAGACTCGTCTGGCCCAGTGCACACAGTCGTTCTTTCTTTTTTTCCCCCTTTCATTGTTCCTCTTCATCCACTCCCTCTGGTTTTTCCGTGTTCTGATTATTCAACTAAAACAGTTGAAGGTGCAATGATGATTCAATCATTAAGGATTGAATTGGTGTGAAATTGAGCTAACGTAAACAGTTTGTTGGCGACAGGTAGAAGAAATCTCTTTTAGTTTTTACTGTGTGTAATATTTTATGGAAATAAATCTGAAGCAAGCAGGAAAGTTGAAGGTCAGGTTTAACTGTATAATAAGTTCTTTTGTTCTAACATAATTCAACACTTTATTATATTTTCCTGTGTAAATCTTAGGACAGGGTTATACTTGATGCGTGCAGGAAGCTAGTTAAGTGACATTGTTCACATACTCATCTAGAGGACTGAACGTGATGTCCACTGGGGGACAGACCAGAGCCCAAACATATCTCACCAGTGCTGGAATACCATCTCTGACCACTTCCTGTGATTCTGCACAACAGGATAAACAGTGAAGATGGCACCTCCATGGGGTGGAGTCGGACCTGACTCAGCTCCTACCTACCTGGGAGTCGAGCCAAAAGTCCAGGTGGTGTGTGTTTCAGGCTGGATAAGTGTGTTTAATGTGTTTTATATTGTACAGCATTGTGTGGGATAGGGTTAGGCCCATAGGAGAAGATCCAGCTCCACCCACTGGACTTTTAGTTCTGCAGTGAGGACTGTCTCAAAGATGGCATGAGTTGAGGAGGCTATGATCATGTGATGCTAACATAGATGGGATACATAGATGATATATCAGGCTACAGGCACAGCAGTGAATAGTATACAGTGCAGGCCATAATTATTGGCACCCTTCCTAAAAGTTTTCCTCTCAAACAATAGGAGAAACTATCATTGTTCTAACAAACACATTCTCATAGAATTTTCTCTCAAAAATATATATGCCAAATGTATTGACACCCCTACAGGGAACATTTTAAATATATGAAACCAAACTGTCATTCTTTATTTTAAAAACCTTTATTTTATTTTTTTCATTTGCTTTCAGTCCCCAGGAGCTCCTTTCCCTTTAACAATGTTGATCATATTTATAACCTGGGGTACAAATATGATGCTGCACACATGTAATGGATGACAAAGAGATTTTACCACGGGAAAAGCTAAAGAACTTTCAACGCAAACATGACACAATGTTATTGACCTACACAAATCCAGTAATGGATATAAAAATACACAAGCGGTTAAGAATACCATTAAGCACAATTAGGACTGTGTGGAAAAGTTTCATATGTCTGAAACAGTTGGAAAATTGCCAGGATTGGGCTCATGAGCACACTGTCCCCACTGCACAGTGAGGTAGAGGATGGAGAACGAGAGAAAAAAAGAAAACAGAGTTTGCAGTTTTAAAAGTGCTGAGTTTAGCTGATTCTTGTGGTTGTCAGGTTGCAAATTCAACTGTTAAACACCACTTTCATAATAAAGTTCTTTTTTAAAGTGTTGCAGGAAAGTTTTACATGGGTATTGTAACTATTTTTGAGGACGTGCATAATTAATGCACCAAATTAACAGAGTATACACATGGCAGTCCCCTTGTGTACTTACTCGCAGCCTGGTTGGATAAACAGGTGCATTCTTAAAGCATTTGTCAGGACTGGGCCTTAGCCAGCGCTAATGTCCTCTGAGTATTGAGTCCAATCTGATAATGCAGGTGACTAAAGGCGTTCCAGGAGGTGTGAATGGCTCTTCTTGGCACTACAAGCCTCACTTTCACACAGAGACAGAAGGAGATATTCTTGGGGGTTCTTGTTGTTAGTTATTTTCCATCAATTTGTCAGATGATTGATATGGTAACATTGGTATGAATAAAAGCGACTGCGTCATCATAGCACATGATGTTTTTACGCTATTGCCAAGTTGACCTTTTTTAAAAGGCATCTGGACTATGGTTGTAGCTAGGGCTGCACAATACATCATTTTAAATCAGTACTGCTATACTGTAATTCTGATATTGGAGCAGTTAATAAATTGTTGAAGATGACATTTATAAGTGTTTATATCTGGAAGAATCCCAACGATTTCATGATTCAACACAGAGTTTTGGTTAAAATAATGCAGTCTGATCATAAATCATGTCATATCAAGGGTTTCATACCATGTATCGCAAATTGCTATATAGTATTATATTCATATTCTGAATCTCTAGTTATATCCCTTTTATTTCCTGTTAGATCATTTCCAGTCTGGTATTTTACGTGAATAGACATGGCCAAGAACTAACTAATTCTGCAAAAAGAGGCCATTTGACTGACGTTGCAAATGACCAGCGATGTTTTTCTGCCACTAATCGGTTTAAATTAAATTCTCAAAAGACAGGATGCCATGGACCTTTTATGTTTTCGGGTTGTCTGTGCATCCACCCGAGATTCTCGTTGATTCTGCATGATATCTCAAGTACGAGTGACCGAATGTTATATGGAGTTATGACTGTAACCAGCAGTTGAACTGATTAGATTTTGAATCGATCCAAACAGGGTCAGGGTCACAGCAAGGTCAAATGTTTGAAATAGTTTTTCTTCAATAACTTCCTTCCTTTCGAGGCATACAAATTACTAACAAGAAGGACTAGACTTGTTGGTGACGATTGCATCCCAGTCAATGCCGTTGGCATCGAGTTCTACTTGTTTCAATCCAGTGATTAGATCTCGCCCTGAAAAAAGCTCATTGTGTTGCAGCATTTGTACCACTGTACAGAAGTGTGTATCTACGGAAGTGTGGAGAGCCAATCAGATTCCAGATTTGAAGATTCTGAAGCTTGTGGCCAGAAAAGTGTACAAAAGTTTCACATGTCTGTGAGGCTGAAACTACATGTTGTGTGATGCTCTATCCAGGAACCAGGAAATCAGGAACACCACTAGAGCTAGATCCTCTCCTAGGGTACTGTTAGATCCTGTTGGTGCATCCTGTTCCAGCTTCCTGTTATCAGAGTTTATAGTACTTTGTGCAGTGAAAAACGTCCCGAGAGAACAGGACTGCCTTTCTGTTTACGTTGCTGTTTAGAATGAAGTGTTTTCCACCAGCATTGTGTCATTTGATCCTGTGTATGAACAAACACGACTGAATGCAGAAGTATGAGAGCAGGGTTTGTACAAGCAATGCAGAACAACATCCTAGTCTTTACAAGAAGGCACGAAAGGTTTTATAAGTCTAATGATTATAGTACATAATACATTTATAAAGCACCTTTCACCAACTAGTGGTCACTTTAGGTACAGAATTACAAAGCAATGAAAAAAGCCTGAATAAGCAAAACAAAAGCCGCGCTTCACATTTATAATGCACTCAGAATTGGCCTCCTGTTGCTAATCCTGCATCCACGAACAAGGAGAACAGGTCCTGCCACACTGGCGTATATAATGGAGCGCTTTCTAAACAAAGGGGCCAAGAAAGTTAGATAAGAGTAATCTGAGACGCTCGTCGGCACAGGGAAGTTTCTCAGGGAATTTTTCCAAGCCGAGAGCGACAGTAGCTCTGTGAGATTAATGAGAGAGCACAACGTTTAGAGGCTGGTGTTCGGAAACAGCGCTGAAGCAGGGGCAGGTGTAAGGAGACAGCAGAACGATAGAGCGAGAGAGAGAGAGAGAAGCAGGGGGTCGGAGTTGGACAGACGACACAATCTGCTTCAGGTAAAACACACTATCTCATATTTAATTTTAAAATTTAAATTTAAATCAGCGAATACGAGCTTGCTAATGGGAACTTTATTTATAAAGCTCTTTATGTAAACTTTGTATCTAAAATTATTGTGCACATAAAAAGATATGAAGAAAAACCTTTAATGAGACAGGATTGTACATTAATACATTAAATCCGAAATTTAAAAATAAGTGGGAAAATGATATAATTAAATAAACCATTAGGAAAAAAAGTAATAATATATTATTATGATATAATGAATAATATTAATTGATGTGTTACATTTTGTGTTAAAGCTGTTTTGCTTAATTTTTTTAGGATAAGTAGGTATATGTGAATACTCCATACTACAATACTCCAAGTCATATATAAGTCATGTGTTGGTTTTGTAGTTTGCTGGAGTGCACAGAGCCTCTGACGTCTTATTTATTTACTCCCTTTATGTTCACTTCCAAAGCAGAGAGAATGGACATGAACTTGTTTTAGCCTTCAGGAAGCTGATTTGCAATTGAAATGAGATTCACGAACACTGTATTTCTGACACAGATGCCAGACTACAGCATGAGGCTTGTTAAGGTGTTTACCTAAATGTCGTGTGATCTTAACTGGTCACTGGTCATGTGACTTTTCAGGCAAAAGCCAGGCTGATATTCAAAACAAATACATGCACGTACTGTGCATAGTACGTAAATAAAACACGATGTATAAAACACGCAGTATAAAACAATCAACTGTTTTCACCCTGAAGTTGATTATTTTTCAATAACAGCACATCCCGAAGTGTTTTATTCCTATCGTATCAGCAGAACTACTGTCCGAGCCTCGCTGTTAATTAATCAATTAATCATCCCCTTCTGACCAATCAGAATCGAGAATTCAACAATGATGTGATATAAATGTGTATAGCAGTTTATCAGTGTTATAAAATGTGGAGTTACATGTTTCTAACAAAAGCTGCAAACTGTTAAGTCCTTAGTATAAAACATTACATATAATATATGAGAGCTGAACGAACACGAGAAGTAATATAATAGATATAAATCTGGTGTTATGGATGTGATGTCTCTGAAACTGGCCTTGGATATGGATTTTAGATCTGTGATGGCTACTTGAAATACAAAAATAAAACATTTTGAGATTTAAGCGGCTGGGAAAAGTGATATTTTTCATCAGTGCACAGTTTAAAGTTGAAATTTGCATGAACTTTATTGTTATTATTGACAAACCACTCAATCTGTAAATGTTGAATAAATAAATGAGGAAATGAATCTTTTGAGAAAGAATGCAGAAAAATGACAATTAATTGATCATTTCGCAATATAAAATGCTTTAATATAAAATTAATGTTAACGTTTTACGCTAATATATACGTTAACGTGATACGCTATAGGAGTGCAGGCCCTCAGCAAATAGCTATTACTCTGCTGTACTGTATATAATAAATGTTAACTAATAACTAAAATGAAAATAAAGAAAATCAGTCAGAAGTATTGTCGTATTGTGGTATTACAGAAGCCTCTAGTTTTTCATGTGTGATTTGCATGATATGAATCTGATACATAAACACACATCACCTCACTGTGATCAATAATACGATCGATCGAACTCTAATTTACTAACTGCATTAACTTTTAATATGTTAACATCCTAATCCTAATGCACTGTTGTACTGTTGTTACTAGATAATAAGGGTTTAGAGGGAAAAATGAAATCATTAACCGATTTTTTTTGTTTAGTCATATTAATGATTAGCATTAGCATTAGTATAACAGGTAGTTTATATGCGTGTAAGAGCCAATCTATCTGGCGTAGTTCCTCTCTGCTCTGCTTATCTCAGCTGTACAGCTCGTATTAATGATTACCCGAGCTGTAATGTGAGGAATGCCATTTTTCCCCTCACTTATCTCAATCTCTACCCATAAAGAATGCACCTCTCCACTCCGGGCTTTCCAGAGCCAGTGGGAAAAAGAGACAGACGTTTACTTATTTCTGAGAGACTGCTACACAGAATGAAAGATTGTAAAATCAGCCTGCTGAGCTTCTCGGTACAGGATCCAGAAACTCTGGGATAAAGTTTCAAGAAAAAAAAATCTCAGCTTTGAGTTTCAATTCCTACAAATATTATTATATAATAAGGTATAATAATAAGGTATAATATTCTAAGTTAGCTGATCAGGTGTTATGAGAAATTTGAATGAGTTGGAGCAAACGTGCATGATGTGGTTGGCTCTCGTTAGAATTTACATGAATTTCCATTGGAAATGGCAACCCCTGACCTTAACTTTAATAATAACTCAAGTCCTATCTTTTCATAGGACTTGAGTTGTGTGTATTTAGACGGGTTTGCGAGAAACCACTCTGGCACTTTACTCTGCAGGGAAGGTAAAGTGCCTTTCTGAAAAACAGTTTAGACCAGCATAACCCTGCGTTCTTGCTAGCACCTGCCAATTCCCACCCACCAGCCAGCTCTAGAAATACATTTAGACCACTGTATGCAGCCACCATTAAACTGGGACCAGACCAGTAAATCAGCTACCAATAAAAGTTCCAGAACTAAGAATTAGTGATTTGAGATCTCTAGCTGAAATATTGACACAGAGACATCTTTGACTGAACTTATTGAGACCTGATTGGTTAAGAGTCTGTTTGACTGAACATATTGTGACCTGATTGGTTAAGAGTCTGTTTGACTGAACTTATTGAGACCTGATTGGTTAAGAGTCTGTTTGACTGAACATATTGTGACCTGATTGGTTGGGAGTTTGTGTGACTGAACTTATTGAGACCTGATTGGTTGGGAGTTTGCGTGACTGAACATATGGAGACCTGAGTCTGCTGCTACATTTACTGTCCATGCTATTTTTGTTAATATTTCACAACATACACGTCTCATTATTTATTTTATTTTTTATTCTTTTTTGGACATGCACAATAAATGCAGGACACACACGGCAGCCATCTTAAATACACATATGCACAGTTAGTGTATAAAGCAAGTACAACCCAGGCCTTACTGAGAAGCATGAAAGCCGCTCTGGATAAGGGCGTCTGCCAAATGCCATAAATGTAAATGTAAATGTAAAGCGTGGTTTGTAGGCTCTGTTCAGGACAACACCGTGAGTCTAAGTCTGACAGGATGAAGTCCAGAATGATTGTGATGAAGTTTCAAAGCCTTAACCACTTAAACTCCCAGGAACCATCCACAGACCCAGACTCACATTCTCGCTGTCATAACTACACACCCTTCCTATTAGTTTTACTGAATAATTCATATTTTATGATGAATATCTGAATAATAACGCAAGTTATGTGACTGAGATCCGTGATCATTACACCTTTCAGGTCAGTTATCAGTTGTTATCGCCTTTTCACTTATCTCAATAGCAGAGATATTTGAACAGCAATGATATAGTCATTAACAGACGCTGTGTGTGTGTGTGTGTGTGTGTGCTTTTCTCATATATGCCTTAAATCAGTTTTCTGTTTAAACATGATATAGTAGGCATGCAGTGTAAACACGGGTGTCTGGATAACTTACTTGAAAACACGGTCCATTTCATCAGACTTTATTTGCACTGATGGATGAGCCTGAGCTTCACGTAGCTGCCAGAGCTTCACTTTGCTAAAGTGTGAGGTGATGTAAAGGGATAAGTGCTCCCATGCTTTGGCCTGCATTTGAGTAATGAAACACGTGAAACACTGCTCGTGTCCAGATTTCTCAGCATGTTAATTAGAAAAGTGGCCATGCATTTCATCATACAACCTTTTAGACCACCACTTTGGAGATTTGCTACTGGAGTTCTTTAATAATGCCATTTTTCCAGTGAAATGTGAGCTACAGGGCCGACCACAGAGCCACAATCTGTCACTGCAGATCTTTTCATTTCATCACCAAAGTGTTCTTTGTGTGTATTTATAGAAAAAAAATGGATAGTTTGTCCTGTGGCTGGTGCATTGCTCACACTATTGTTTTTGAAATTATAAAGATAATTTGTGATGTTTTTTGGATCTTTTGTTATTATTAGTTTTGGACTAATATATTGTTTACTGAGAGATATATATATCTATGTGAGGTTGTGCTGAATGTGTGGATGTATAATATGCCGTGATCATGCAAAACCTCAACATGCAGATCTGAAAGCCACTGGCTGTTACTGACAGCAGCCCAGATTATAGCTCTGTGTGTGTGTGTGTGTGTGTGTGTGTGTGTGTGTGTGTGTGTGTGAGAGAGAGAAAGAGATAGTCCTAGGTGGTTAGTGGTGACATGGTCATGGATTTAATGTGTTAATGTGTTGAAACAGCACCAGTGTTCCTCAGGGTCATGGCAGGAGCATGTTAGCTGTTAAAAGGTTTAATGCTCTCAGGGTGGCCTTGTCATGCTCAAATCAGCACGTGCACACACCCACACACACACAACCACACACACACACAAACACACACAAACACACACTTCTTCTGAAGCATTTAGGGTTTGAATCTTTTCTTTGTTTGATGATGATCAGTCTGATTAGCACTGTATTATAATTAGTGCTCAGACCTAGTAATCATTTAAATGATATGTTAAAAACAAGGAAAAATATGCATTTCTGATTGGATGGAGGCAGTAATTTATTTTCTTATATTGCAACAAAGGGGCAAATGACGATAGATTTATATTATGATGTATTAATATCATATCAACTGGTGTAAAATTAATTGGGTGTTAAATTAGATTTTTCTATGAGTTTGTTCCTATTTTTAACTTCAATTCACTGTTAAATATTCATCTTTTTTGTAAATGTTGAACAAATCGAAAATATTTTTTCTACATCAGGATAGATGTATATCCAACTGAAAATCTAATCACACATAAATCAACATTTCTAATACTATAACTGTGATGGAATGTCACCATGGCAACAATCATCAATACCAGTTTTAACAACGATCACATAACGATAAGTAAGGAATAAAACACTTGTGGGCACGCTGTTATAGGAAAATAATCCATGATGCAGTGGTGTGATGTGGCCCCGTGTGACCTGGAGTTACTCTTATCACCCGGAGGTTGATTATTTTCCAGTAACAGCACATCACAAAGTGGTTTATTCCTCTTATTCCACAGCCATTTGCCATAGCACTGGGTTACTGATCAGAAGGTCGGGGGTTCAAGCCCTAGCACTGCCACTGTTGAGCCCTTGAGCAAGGTCCTTAACCCTCTCTGCTGCAGACGAGCCGTATCATGGCTGACCCTGTGCTCTGACCCCGACTTCCTAACAAGCTGGGATATGTGAAAAGAAGAATTTTGCTGTACTTGTAATGTATATGTGACAAATAAAGGCCTTCTTCTTCTACAGCCGTGAAACAAGTCAGTTCCTGTTCTCACTTATGTAAAAGGAGATATAATCCAGCTTCTCGGTCTTGAAGGAAAAAAATGGAGCCTTTTACAGAGAAACCACAAAGTTGCAGCTTTACTTCTGACTGGTACAAAGCGCTGACTCTAGAGACTAGAGACAAATAAATTAGCTACGTAAAAAAAAAAAAAAAGCTGCTATGAACAGTTTCGCATTACCATCATTGAACAGTTGATAACTTCAGCACAACAGACTTCAAGTTAAAACGATAATGAATTTAGAAATAACCCTGATGCTCATACTCATAAGTTGCTCATAAGATCATAATTTCCTTTTAACACAATTGCACCTTTTGACGTTACAGTATACAGTTACAGAAGGGATTTATTTATAATCGCACTATCCGGTGTCACCCAGATGAGGATGTGTTCCCTTTTGAGTCTGTTTCCTCTCAAGGTTTCTTCCTCATATCATCTCAGGGAGTTTTTCTTTGCCACCGTCGCCTCTGGCTCACTCATTAGGAATAAAGTTATACATTTAAAATTTATATCTGGAATTTATATATTTCTATAAAGCTGTCCACGTTTAAAAGTGCTACGAAAATAAAAATTGAATTGAATTAAAATAACGTGCTATTTTTATATCATAGAGTTGTGTGTAAGGAAAAACAAACAAAGCCTCTGGTTTAAATGGTATGTATAAGCAAGAGAACTTTAGCCAAAGTGTCCCAACAGCAGAAAATAACAGGCTTAGTGTCAGAGCGTCCTTTATGATAGTCAGCACTCTGTGTTGGAGGTTATCTCTTATACAGCCAGCAGACATGGTGTTGTTATCTTGGCCACTTCAAAAATACCATCGCAGTACAAGCATTCTGTTCAGAAAGAAGCTAGTTTTAATAGTGTGTGTAGGCGTTTTTTTTGTTTGTTTGTTTAGTTTTTTTTACATTATTGTGATTATTTCATATTCCATGATGTTATATGAGGTAATTATTGTTATGTGAAGCTTATACAGTGTATCAGCACACACCTAATCAGTCGTGTGTGTTTATCTCGAGCCACTATCTCCACCAGGCGAGTAGTAACAACAAACTGGGCCACACGTTGCGCATGTGACTGTTCAGGTTCACTGTAAAGACACTAAAGCTTATAGACACTGTGATACACATGCATGTCATAACATCTTAGATTAAAGCCTAACATCTCTCGTGTTCTTGAATAAGCAACTCTCTGGCCGACAGGATTTTGTTATCTCGTTGTTATGGGTAAATGAACAGAGACGGAGGTGAGAGACGAAACTACTGGTGCTGAGTATCGCCATCATGACCCTGTTAATTCTAGGGGGAAAAATTGCCGGCAACACAGTGAAACTCGATCAGACGTGTCAACTGTGTTAAGCCTGTGTACGCCAGTGTTCACACAAATGGACAGTCACTTTAAGGCTGTTTTTAGGAAAATATACGATGTACATCGCCTCCAAATCACATGAAACCATTACTTAAATTTAACATAAATCATTTCGGTCACCTTCTGGACTATATCTCAGTGTAACATATGTCTGTTAGATCTTTACAAACTTTCTACAGAAATGAAAGTTTTAAAAAAAAATGAAGTTTAAAAAAAAAATGTGCCAGAACACCTTATCGTTTTTAAACTAAAGCTAAACTAAAACTGAAGGTTTTTTTAACTGAAGATAGATTTTTATCTTCCGAAATCAGCTGCATCATGCCTAAATTTTCTTGCTATATTTTGTTCGTAAATATTTTCTATAATTTTAATATTTATTAAATAGAATTAAATCTTTTTCAGTTTTCTTTTAACTATCTTTTTTTATCCATTTTTACTTATGGTATTCCTATACATGGAAAATCCAGTTACTTTTATTTAGGGGATATATAGAAAAAGTCACATGGCATGCAACTTTAAGTAATAAAAAGCTCTAAATAATCTGGATATGTTTGTAATTAATGCATTAAAGGGTTATGGAACAAAAAATGTATATATATTTATATGTTTTCTGTTGGGATGTTATGCCAAAGCTTTAAATCGACAGAGTAGCATTTCTCCATCGCTGACTGTTTTCGTCTGGAAGAGGGAGTATCATTTCTGTCAGTTTGACCACCATCAGATGAATGAAGATTGAAGTTCCTATATAGTTTTTTTATATATATATTAATATAAAACCTCACTATGTTAAAATATAACTAAAGGTTCTGTGAAAAATGTTAAAACAAATGGACAAACGTTTCAGAAAAAATTTCCAAGTAGCTAGAATCCTTAATCATCCCATCTCCTGAGACTACAGTCAGTGTTTAGTATTTGCCTGAAGCCACTGGATGGAGGTCATGATCTAGACCTCATAAACTGAAATATTTTGAGAGTTACGTATATCTGTGATCAGTAACCTGTTAACAAACTCAAAAGGGACGACCCAGTGGCGCATGACACATGCATATCCTGAAGTTACTTATTAGCTTTGGTTTGTCCCGGAGAATTGATCCATTCTAGGATTCATATCTTCAGCATGTTTTCGGTTTCCCTGCGACAATCAATCAATCATCTGATGCCTCATTGGCTCTGGAAAGCCTTTTCTTCGCAGCGTCGGCATCCCCACTCCCAAGTCGTTTGCCATGTCAAACGCACTACAGCCGATCAATACCAGTGGCCTTTTTCTTGCCGAGGGTCAACAAATCAGCCCCGGTGGAGCTGGCAGCTGATTGACATGCGCCATTTGCAACAATGAGGCAATGAGTTGAAGCGTCAGTTTCTTACAGAACCGTGTAAAGACCTGCGAGCTGTATTGTGTAAGGCCATGCATCATTTCTTCTGTCGTGTTTTGATTGAATGTTTCAACCAGTGAAGGTTTCACAAAGCTTGAGGCCAGATTTCAAGGGAAGTCATATATTTCAGAAAGAAAACATCATCATGTAAAACTACACCAGGAAGTGAACATGGTGATATTTTTAGAAGAATATGACACCAGTAGACTGTGAAACAACTCCGGGCGGCAGGTTTGAACTCGTTCTTTGGAAGCACGTATGGAATTTGATTGGCTTCATGCACCACTAAACTTCAGGTGCTTTTCATACATGGCCAAAGATGTCTGGAATCTTCTTGTGATCATGATACTTCTCGTGTAGGAAGCTTGTTTGAGAATATTAAGAGAATGTAGTGAGACATTGAGCTAAAAATCATCGATGCATGAATTTCACACGTTGCTCCAACCAAATTCCACTTCAATCTTTTCATGTTTTTTTTTTAATAAAGGCCATCCAAGCTAAAGAATTCATTTCCCTAAAGTACACCTAAGAGCTGTTAAAGAAGCTGGGTACAAGACTGAGTTTTACCAAATGACCAGAAAAAGTACAAAAGTTGATCTGTTATTAACTAACTAACTAACTAACTTAAATTCTACACGAGTTAATCTGTAATCACATTTCGTTCTAAATACGTGATGTGCACCTCTACAATTACAATAAGCCCATGAAATAGGATGTTGTAAAATTCTAACTTCATGCTGCATTTTACTTACTGATAAATACTTAAAGCCGATGGTTACTGACCTTTACAAAGCGCTAACACCGGAGACTCCTTCCATATTCATCAAACTCCATCAAGACCTTCTGACCAATCAGATTCAAGAATTCAACAGTATAAAACTGTATAATTACAGCATATTTAGGCCTGGATGAATAAAAAATTTAATTACTAACATCTTTGGTCAGACGTCATGATGCTTTCGTGTGCAATATGGCCACCATCTTATTCATGTGCTCTTTAAGCCCCGGAGCACAGCTTTCCCAGTCTCTAATTAAGGCTTTTTCTCAAAGCAGGTACATAATGGTGTGTGTGTGTGTGTATGTGCACGTGTGTGTAGGGAAGGAGGCTGTTTAGGTGATAAATCAAACCACAGCCACTGTCAGCTCTTAAGACTGTGCAGCATTTACAACTAGATGCAGCATTTTTGAAGTCATGCAAGATTTGTGGCCGCTCTTTAAAAGGCTTCTCTTTCCTCCTCCCTCGGATCTATTAGCTCCAGGCTTTGCGCTATCAGCCTCAGACATTCTTTACACTTTCCAGCGAAGCAAGAGTTTCAGTCCACAGGAATTTATGCTGACCTGTCCTGATTCCTCCACCTGGAATGTGTTTTACGTTTATCAGCGCTGAAATGTTTAAACGGGCAGAATCGAGATGAAAGACAACATCGAACATCATTAACCTTCTTTGACTTTAACGATAAGGTCAAAAAGCATTTTCTTAACACTTTCTATCATAATACAAAATATGGGTCGTGATATTTAGGTTTGCAAACAGATTGCTCAGGTCATAAATTACTAAAGCTTTGATAAAACACCAATTGGCGAAAGTTAATAATTTAACAGGGAAAAAAGGAAAATGGATTTTCACACCCAATCAGCTCATCGCTTCTGTGAGTAACACACATTTCATTAACTGCTGATGTAATTTATCATAATGTCAATATCACACTGTCATTTTAATTGGAAATTATCTCCTTATCTGTGTGTGGTGGCCTGGGAAAACTCTTCACATGATGAAAATTGACATTTTATACCATATAAAGTCCTGAAAACTGAACTGAAATCTGTTGTTCTTTGGATTTACAGTTTAAAAAAATGATGTTAGCAAATCAAATATAGTCAAATGTAGTATTTTTTTTTTTTTTTACCAAATAAACTAAATATAAGATTATTAAACCTATTTCTAGACATTTTACTAATTTCAAGCTTGATCATTTTTCTTATTCTATGTATTTATTTCTACAAATAAGCAAAATTATCTGCCTGTAGAATAATAGATCCAATAGAATAAGAACATTTAAAGCTTGAAATGTATAAAAGCATCTAAAAACAGGCTGAATAATCTTATAATTGATTATAATGCCATAATTAGAAATTGTTCATATTGAAGATAATTTTACTTGCTCATGTACATTTTTTATTTTATTTTTTTTAGCGTTGATCTCAATCAGAAGTAATAGGAGGAAAAAAAGTTACCAATTTTTCCAGAATTCAGCCACATTGGTTAAGTTTAAAAGATATAACCCGAATAACCCAGTTATTGGGTTCGAGTCCAGATGACTATAATATTTCTTCAGAATCAGATAACAGCTTTAATCCTGTCCATCTTTCTGTGATGTTTATAAAGATTGTGTTATTAGTGTGCATGTAAGTGTACGTGTGTCTTTACATGCCAGTGCAGGAAGCATCAAGAGGACAATCAACTACACTATAAAAGTGTACTATCACTCCATCACACACTGCTTACTCACCCTCACTCTCACACATCGAGCCTAACCTGAGTCACTTCATATCAGTCGTGGCAGTCAGTACTGACGCCGTCTCGTCACTGTATCTCTTCAACTGGACATGCTCTACTTCTAACAGCGTCCCCGTGCAGCCGTTTCCCTTTACTCTTCATCCACACTACAAGTACAAGCCTGACTCTCTAGCCAGGCTCAATTCAGGACACGTCCATTACGACTGCATTGCACAAGCGCACAGTTTCACACGCAGTCAGTGCCCAGAGTTCTCTCATGAATAAAATCTGCGGCATCTCTGTGATCTGGCCACGCTAACTTACTTTCTCTTGAGCTGTTTGTTATGAGAGTTTCAGCTCTCATACAGCAAAAGATCACTACACTGGCCCAGGATATGAAACTTCCAAAAATCGATATTTCCTTATCTGAATTGAAATAATGCCAACATGGTTACACAACGTACTGGTTCTCGCTCGTTGTTGGCCATGTGACACTGGTATATTGTGCAAGGCCACAGTAAGCAAATAGTGGAGTTCAGTCTTCAGCTAAAGAATGGTACCTTGCTGACATTAACTAGAGAATGGTACTTAGCTGACATTAGCTAAAGAATGGTACCTTGCTGACATTAACTAGAGAACGGTACTTAGCTGACATTAGCTAAAGAATGGTACCTATGTGACATTAGCTAGAGAACAGTACTTAGCTGAAATTAGCTAGAGACAATTAGCTACCTGACATTAACTAGAGAACGGTACTTAGCTGACATTAGCTAGATTACAGTACAGTACAGTACAGTTCTTTGGCTTCCAAATATAAAGATATATTAACAAAAGCTACAACTTACAAAAAAATAACTGAGATCCATGCACAACTGATTTTCTATTGGACATCTAGCACTCTGCACAGGTTGTAGACACCTTTATTTCCTTGATTATGTACAGTAAAGAGTTGTATGCTGTAAAAAGTCTTCATTAGATGCTAAAAATTAAATTAAATACAAAGTGACAGTAAACCCATGAATGGGACTTGAACCTAAAACCCACCAGTCTGGATGTTTAGTGTGGATGCAGTAACGGGTTAGATACCTCGGAGGTCTGTGTGTCCACCACCAATCTGTTCTGCAAATGACAAGTTTCACTGATAAATGCTGTCAGTTTTTTTTTTTATATTAAGATTAGATATTATAAGTGTTGGACATTTGAAGTCATGGTCCAACTCCAAGTTTATACAAACTGTGTATATCAGACCATTTGGGCCAGCATTAGCGCTTTCAGTGGACAAACAGAATGATTTAGGATCATTACGTCAAGCTAAACACGAAACTTTTCCTGAATGAAGTCATTCAGATTCAATCGGACACTCTTTCATTCAGACTTCTGGATGCTTTAACATCCTACACATGCATATCCCAAACCCAAATGGACAGCATTCATTGCTTACTACCTGCAGATGCGAAAGCTGCTCAGTTGATGAAGTTGATGAAGCCTAATTGCCCAGCTCTAACAGCAAGCACTTGTTTTAAATGTTTTAAATGGTGAAGATGCCAACCAGCTCCATGAGGGCAAACCGCCACGCCGAAATATTTTTAGGGCTGGAACAGATTCAGGTCATGTTCTGCAGAATCAGCTTAGCTCAAACTCAAACTGGGTCATTATATTATTTATGAACACATTTGCAGGGTTGGGAAAAGGATTGAGACATTATACTGAAGTGAAAGTATAGATAATGGCTCAAAAACGTACTCAATTAAAAGTGGAAGTATCCAAGCCAAAAAAAAAATGTACTCAGGTGAAAGTTTAAAAAAAATAATAATAATAATTGCTACATTTAAATGTGCTCAAGTATTAAAAAGTAAATGTTTGTCACTATTTAAATGATATTTTCATGTAAAAACTAACGTTTATTACTTATCTAAAGAGTTATAGAAGATGATTTTTAGAAAAAAATCCTTCAATCTCTAAGTTTGCTGCTCATGACTCACGCTACGATGATGAATTAATCAGAAGTAAAATATCTTGTAAATAACCAATATTAACCATTAGCTAGGATTTGACTTGCTGGCTAGCAAATTTATGTTAGCAACTGGAGTCAATGCTAGCATTAGCAAAGAAAACAAGTTCACTTTGTTAAATGTTGACAGTTAATGTTAGAAAATTAGTGAAACTTACCCAAATGTGCTTTTTTTTTTTAAATTAGACGGAGTTCATGGGAGGTCTAGAGAGGTAAAGGAGAGCCTCGTTTTATACGAGTCTTTGTTTACTTCAGCATACTGAAACATTTTACTGAGGTAGGGCCAGGGCGCTCATCCTCAAGTTCAATACTGCAGCACAACACGTCAACACCGGTTTATCCATCTTCAAATACACACGGATAACTAGAGCGCTAACTACATTGTGTAGCATGAGAAGGTCAGAGAGCAGATGAATTCTTGATTTTTTTTTTTTTTTTTCAGATTGATGAATTAAGATTGATGATTAGATGCTAAACTGAACTGATCAGATGCTAAGTTGTCATTGGTTGGATGAGAGAAGAAAAGAGAGTTTTGAGATTTGTAATGAGAACTTTGAAGGTATAAACAAAAATGTAAGGAATAAAAAGTTTAAAAGTTTTTTTAATGGAAAAAAAGAAATAAGTAAGAATACAAGTATTCAGTTAAAGTTTAGTATAAAATGTGGAAAAACAATAGTCACTAATCATGTCACAGGGATCCTGTGTCTGAGGGGTACATGTTCTTTCTCTTTTTTAAGCTTCATCTGTATGTGTGTGTGTGTGTGTGTGTGTGTGTGTGTGTGCTCCTTCTACAGGGAGAAACACTTGCGTGCATCGTGGGTATTTTTGCTTTTATGGCCTTGCAGAGGCAATAGCCTATATTTAAAGAGCAGAGGAGAAAAGAGGGATCAAAGAGAAATCAATACACAGCCTTAATGAGGTGCTCAGGAAAGATGAGATAGCGTGGGAGAGAAAGTGAGAGAGGGGTAGAAAGGGGGTGGAGGGATGGAGCTCGGTGGGAAATGCGGCAGTGTGGGGATACCTGGGTCGTCCTCCTCAGAGTTCTCATCAGTAATAATAAGAGTTTCCCCACTGTGACTGAAAGAGAAACTGGGACTACAGCCGAGCATCAGCGAAAGCCACTACACGAGTTAAAGCTATACTTGTCTCTGAATCACACAGGGTGATGCTCTGATGCATTTGCGGAGGGTTCTTCAGGTTCTGGGTTTGTGTGGGTGCTTAGCTTTTTACATAAGTGAGGAAAAAAAAACACTTAAGGTTGTGCTGTTTATAGGAAAATAATCAACAACAGGGTGGTGATGCGGGCCGACACAAAGCGGAGTTACTGTTACCACCTCGAAGTTTATTATTTTCCAATAACAGCACTTGATATATTCTTCTTACAACAGTTTGTCAAAGATTACAGTTTTTAATTTAATAACGAACAATACGTTGTATTTTATGATTACATTTAATGTTGTGGAATGCTTCTTCCATAACTGTTGAATTTTGAATAAACCTCACAAAGATTCAACACATCAATGATTATATGCATGACGTTTTTTATTATTATTAGGATTAGAGTATGTGGTGCATCCGCCATAAACGTCCCTGCGAATGAGTCGTTACTACAGAAGTATTAACATACTGTCTGAGCTGCCATTACAGAAAATTAATCAACATCCTTCTAACCAATCAGATTCAAGAATTCAACAGCCTAGGGGTATAACAGACTTATAAAAAGTTGCATTTGGACATTTTCTCTTTTTTTTTTTTTTTGCCACATTGCTTCTCTTCCCCATCATTTGCCCTGCCCACTTTCCTTCACCAACAGTCGCTCCATCTCCTGTTACTGTACATCACAAGCTCTATTAAAAATAAATCAATCACCTCTGGCCACTAACAGTGTTCCAGAGATCTACCTTCTTATTACTGGAGAAGTATTTTATTTAGTTAAACAATTTAGAACTCAAGACGAGTCTTAATGATAGAGGTTTGTTATGGTGAGGATGGCGACGACGACGACGATGATGATGATGATGATGATGATGATGATGATGATGACATTCATGCGGACCACACAGTTAGCAGCAGAAAGTAAAATATAGGATGAAAATGCCATCCTCTCCATGGCAGGAATTTCAATGAATAACTGCATAAAAAAAGAAAAGGGACAAGAGGTAAGACAGTGGGTGGGCTTAGCTAGCTTCCAGCCATAAAGTCTCTCTCTCATCGTGAATGTGTGGGAGATGTGTTTGCTCTCGAGTTCAAACATTTTAGCGCTGTGCCGATGAGGGCATTTCTGCTGTCTGGGAAAGCACTCTGGGTGGGTTTTTGATGTATAGTTGCAAGTAATCTAGGCCTTCTGAGTGCAAGCAGCAGCATGTAGATGTACACGTGGCCTTGCAGTTTTGTTTTTCTCGTTATGTGGGTGCCACTGCAGCTTTTGATTTCAGAGGTCTTTACTGCCTACACAGCTGTGGTAGATCAAATCCACCCACATACTGCTGCCCAGGTTCTCTATTACCTAATAATTACTTTTATTTGTGTAGCACTGTACATGCACCCATGGACACTTTACAATAATACAGAAAGGCATCTATATGAGATAAATTATAGGATAAAGTACAATCTGCTAGAATATAAAAAGTATTCTGTAAAGATGTGGCACTATAGTTGTTTGTCCTCTTTCGATAATAATTGACTTGTGATTGTTGCATTGATTAATTTCATATAAATCTTTACATCAATCCAATCTTTGGATCTTCACATGCTTAGTTTGAAATGGACCTCTGGGGTCTAGAATAAAGACATTGGAGGAAGTGAAGAGTGTGGTGCCTTGGATGCAAAATATTTAGATCATTACCTTCCAAAGTGCTGATTTTAGATGCATGATCTCCATTTTTGCTGTTAGTATGCACTCAGTATGGGTCGTGCTCCACACCAAATGATATTATAGGGAACTCATAATGTGAAGTGTCCACATATTGTCTAATAGTACTAAGTCAGGACTGGATTTATGCTACAAACCATTCTGTCACACATCCAAGGAGTATCAGCTCTTCATTAGTTCTTCATCAGTTCTTCATATCCCTTTACCTTTTAATTTCAGACTTCCCATTGGAGCCACCTAATCCAATAACCAATGGCAACAGTCCAGGCCCTGCCTTTGACCCAAGATCCCAGCAAGAGCATCAGTGCCATTTATCCAGCATCCTCTCTGGTATCTGCTGACTGCGTTATGGGTAGTGTGGGCAGTCTGATCGAGAAGCATGACCCGGCGCCCACCAAAGGCAACAAAGCTGTTCCTCAGGTCCCACAGCGGCAGAGCAACGGGCAGAACAGAAAGGGCTTCAGCCAGCGAGAGCTGCTAAACTACCTGAACATCACCAAGAAGGAGCCGAAAGCAGGCAAACACATCGTCTGCAGCAACTCATCCATCAAGAGAGAGCACTCCAGAGAAGAGGAGAACCTCTACGCCAAGGTTTATCATAAAGACGGCAAAGAGGTGGACCTGGGGAAGAACTCTCTCCCAATAGGCGGCAAGTTTGATAAGGTGTGAAAGGGATGAATGAAAATTTTAAAAAATAATAATAATAATTAGTATGCTGTTATTACATTTACGAAATGTGCAGACAGCTAAAGGCCAAGCAAGAAAGCACCTACATGACCTTTAATGTCATAAATAGTTCTTAAAAAGTCACAATTTAACCTGTTGCATGGAGACTAGAGCAAAAATGAATAGAATTACAGCTACTCTTATATCACAACAAATTTTAATCCTAATCTAACATAAGGCAAAATTTAGATACTGTTAAAGACCTTGGTTAATCTATTCCTATTCCAGTCTATTCAGTCAATTCCTTAACTCAACTAACTATTAATGGGTTTTATGTTTGCCCTTGTCTTTTTAACCGATAGAGAGTGTTCATATGATGCTAGCGCTACCATTTCACATTAAATGTTTGTACTGCAATGCTTTTATGATTTTAGAAATTAATGGAATGTAATAAAGGCATATAGCCTTACGATTATGTGCCAAAATTGTGTTTCCAGTCACGTACATTCCCAATTTCATCCACCTGCTCAGTCAGTAAAGAATGCTTCTTTAAGTGAAGAGATGACAGAATGGCAGGCGGAGACTAATACTTTCCTTATAGTAGTTTTCAGAGGTTGTAAATGAAATGTCCAATCTGCCTTCATAAAAGCAAGGATATCGTTCTGAAGGGAGTTCCATTTACAGCTGAGCAGCTACACCATCCTGCATCAAACTGTAGTAAATCATGTAAACTCGCCAGGGCTCTGCAGCCTGTCTGGCATGTGTTTGAATAAATTTAGCCCTGGAATTGAACACTGTAGCAGATTTATTGAGTGTGCAATACGCAGTAAAAATGAAATATATGTGAAAAGGCAGAGACAGAAGTTTATTCATGTCATTTGGCATAGTTTCAGGACATGATCTCTTGATGTAATCACTGTTAAGAATGAAATGTTCTTGAAATGTTCTCAAATACCCAAGAAATTAATGGACTTTTTTTTTTTCCTCCAAAGCCCCGTTTCAGATCGTCTGCCTTTAAGCCAGTGACGCCAAAGAACTTTAGCTCCATGCAGAACCTTTATCCATCCAAATCCGAGGAACTGATGAATGGCAAGCATTCATTCTACTCCAAGACATCCAAATCTCTATCCACGTCCTCCTCGTCCTCTTCTCCTTCACGGGTGGGTAACAGCGCCAACAAGGGTGTCCTGGCAGTTCCCCATGAAGAGGAGACAGCCTCAGACTCAGGCCATAACTCTATGAGCAGCCTGCCACCGTACCGCCCTCCGTTCCGCCCCCACCTGGGACAGATCAGCGCCTCCATGGGTCATATTGAGCACATTGGCTCGTTTGAGCGGACTTCAGCGGGCACAGTGGGCATCGGTGCTCTTAGTACGGCCCCCGAGTCCTATGAGCTCTCACAATCTTTGGAGGATGTGGTGAAGGACCTTGAGGAGCGACTCCAGGAGAAAGAGCACGAACTGTGGCAGATGAGGAGGAACCTGGATGAGAGCGAGGACGCCATCGCACAGGTTAGCACTCAATACACATCACCTACACTTACACATGCAGGCCAAGCCAAAACGTAGTAACTACTAGTGAAATTTCTTCAACATAACTCACAACTTAATACTGAACTATACACAGTTTTACAAACCTCACAGAGGTTTTTCAGAAATGTTACAGCTCTGTTACAGTTCATCAGATATGGCAGCATCTGATTAGGTGATGTTGGCCATCTCTGTTTGCAGTGCTGTCTGATCAACCATGTTACTGGTGCAAATGTATTTGCTCCTCAGCATTACACCATTCTAGATCACCACAGTGCCAAGCACAATAAAGTGCTTACTGATGACGATGCAAACATGCAGGATAAAGTGGTTAAACTTTAACAATTTACTGTCACTTAAGTTTTTTATATATATATATATATATATATATATATATATATATATATATATATATATATATATATATATATATATATATATATACACATATACATACTTTAACATAAGCTGAATACAATTGTCTGTGGAAACTCATTGTGAGCAAATAATACAAAGCCAAAGAAAGATGACAAAATCAGGTTTTGGCAAAAATTGTTTTTCTGTCTGTAACATATTTTAACCATTAAAAAGAAAAATGTGATTAAATCATTTATCATTGAGAACCGATAAGATTTTGGAGGATTTCTAACATTTGAGGTTTAAGCAAATTATGGGAGGGCTTAATAATATAAGAAGCAGTCAGGAACTGCTTGCTGGCAGTGGCAACTGAGAAAATTCAGCTGGATGGTGGATTTATAGATGATTCTTTGAATGAGTCTGAGCACTGACTAGTGCAGGAGAGGGGAAAAAATATGTATTGAGTCACTTTCTAATTATCATCATCCTTAACATTATTTGTAAAGAGTTTTATTTTGACATTTTGTTGTAGTCCTATTTAAATCTTTTTAGGTCAAAAAAAATTTTTTTTCTTTCAGTCAAAAAACCAAAAGGTCCTGTTTTGACAGTTTTTGGCCAAAACATTTTACTGGCATTCCTAATAAATATAGATAGCTGATAGGAAATATATACTTGTCTAACTGTTATCCAAGTCAAACATGCAATGACAGATTTTATGTCACATTAATGAACTCGAAACATCCATTTACTGTGCCAAAGCGAGGAGCCCCGTGAATCCCAAGAGCATGTACGATTAGGGGAAGGGGGCGGGGCTTTTAGGGAGCATCAGTTAATGTTGGTGAGTTCAAAACACCTGCTCCGATCATGTACACCGGTGTGCAAATGTGGAGCTCCTATGCAAAATGCGTAAAGGTTGGCAGATCTGGGAATACAATATAAAGGGAGTAAACATCAATGGGTATTGTGACAATGTAATATCGTGTAGAGACTTGTACGTACTATAATTTTCCATCCCCTGTATGTGTGTGTGTGTGTGTGTTGTGTGTGTAGGTGTTTGAGGGGAAGCAGCGGCTGTGGGAGAAAGAGGTGTCTGAGCTGAAGCAGCTCTACACCACTAAGCTGCGTCAGGTATCCCAGCAGTCTCAGCGCTCCCAGCGTGCTCTGCAGCTGCAGCTCTACAAGGCTCAGCACGAGCGCAGCCGAATACAAGACGAACTCAACACGTTGCGTCGCAAATACCAGAGCCTGCAGAAACAGGGTGGAGCCGGGCAGAGCCATGAGCTCCAACCACAGCTTGAGGAGTCCCAGTGGGAGGTACATGCTCAAATCTGAACAACTACAAACTCTTAGTTATATACAGAACTGTGCAAATAGGCACCTTATTGTTTTTTAGTACAAGCTTTGTTATAGATTTTTATTTTATGACTTCTACATTATTGATTCAGTACAAAAACATTTTAGATTCCAAACATTAGGCACAAAATTCAGGCACAAAATTAACTGTTATAGAAAAATTTTGTATGTCAGTAAAGAAAGCAGCATATTATATAAGAGACACTTTTCAGACAAAATAAACATAATGAAGGCTGCTGGGTTTCACTGCAGAAATAAGAAGCGAGTCGACAGTCAAAGTCTCCAGAAGAACTGTGGCTGCTTCTGCAAGATGCTCAGTAACACTTACAGCTCATTTCCTTATAAAACTGCACACACTGTACCCGAGACTACTATTTTTTTAAAAAAGCGAAGGATCATCACACCAAATTTTGACTTTGTTTCATTTATTACTGTTTACTGCTCTTTATAGTATTTTTTTAATGTAGAAACATTTAATTTCATTATTTTTGAAGGCATCTTTGCTCTACAGCATTTCTTTGCATGTGCCTAAGACTTTTGCACAGTACTGTATTTTGTAAATCCATATTTTTATAGATTTGCAAGAATATAATGATTTTAGGACTAAATTTAGTTTCACCCAAGCAGGGGCTTTGTCTCGCCAGCCTGGGACCTCAATGTTTAGCTTCATTCTTACTCCAGTACACGTTAATCTTACCTTCAGTTTTCTTCCAGTTGTCTATGAGACATTCACAATGGCTAGATGGATGATGGAAAACATTTACGTGATGAACATGTGTGTGTAGGTGTGTCAGAAGGCAGGTGAGATCTCCCTGCTGAAGCAGCAGCTCAAAGACTCCCAGGCTGAGGTGGCTCAGAAGCTCAGTGAGATCTTCCTGCTGAAGACGCAGCTGCGCGAGACGCGTCATGAGCTGTCCACCAAAGATGGCCAGCTGGACATGCTGCAACTGGCACTGCAGGCCACACGCCGCAAGATTTCCCTGGTAAGAGTGGTCGGGAATGACGCTGACTCTCGGGATACCATGATGGCACTGTACATGTGATGGTGTTTTGTTCCTCTCTGAAAACATCTCACTTTTTGCAGGGGAAGTCGGTACAGAACCTGTCCTCCCACCAGACTCCGGGTGAGGACAGCGGGACGAGCAGCGCCACAGAAGAGCGTCTCCGTGCCGAGCTGTTGCTGGAGCGGCGTCAGAGCGAAGCTCAGGCGTCAGCCTTCGACGCCGAGCGCAGCACGTGGCAGCTGGAGAAGGAGAAGGTGCTTCGCTATCAGAGAGAGCTGCAAGCCAGCTACCTCGAGATGTTTCACAAAAACGAGAGCCTGGAGAGAGAACTGCAGCAGCTCCGAGGAGGTGGGGCTGGAGCTGTGGTGGGCGGGGCTGGAGCTGTGGTGGGCGGGGCTCTAGCAGAGCCCTCGGGTCTTCCCTGGATTGAAAGGATTGAGTCTTCTGAAATCTGAATATATGTATACATGCAGTATGTGTCTATAATATATGTGTATATGTGAATATCAGAATAAATGTACAAAACTGAAAGACTCTAAATGAGCAAAACGATAAAAGCATTGCTTTTGTTGAGTTTCTTAAATTGTTTATATCTATATGAATGTAAATTAGTTTCGATTTGTGAACCAAAATAAGAACGGTTATTCCACAGTGTTGCGTGTTCCAGATGGATTTGCTTTTAAAAAAAAAGGGATTTTGTTGTAATGTCTTCTTGAAGACTTATTCCATTTACACAATGTTTTATTAGATATATTTTTACCGTATTCTCTAAACTATAAAGTACTATTCGAGCTGGGTTCGTTTTTACCAGAAGAGGTTCAATCATGTACACTTTGTGATTTAAAAGCGATTCAGCTGTTGGAATAAAATGTGTAATTTTCCCCAAATTATCTCCAATATCCAGGAATAACATGTCATGTGCCAGATGTACACATCTGCTGCCACACAATAAAAACACATCATGAGTAAGCATGACTATCTCTATTACTATCTTTATCCATTACAATTCAATAATCGTATCGGGTTCTTTGCTTTGTCGTTCTCTCAGTAGTGTGTAAAACCGTACAACAAATGGCTCGAAGTAGAACCCATTAAGGAAGTGAATGAATCTTAACCATCCAGAGAACACGTTGGACAGGAAGGAAGGCATAACACGACTTTTGTTTTTACACCAAGTAGTAAGTCAGAACCGTATCAGACGTGTGTTCTGTACATGTTTCTGAGGCCAGAAATGACACTCGGAGAATGACACTGCAGTTTGTCAGTCTGTATTTCACTGCCACGTGGTTTGCTGTTTTAAAACAAGCTTATTAACATCAGCATCATCATCAAGGATTCAGCAACTCTCTTCAAAAGATCTTCAAAAGATTCCAGAACCTTCTTCAAAACATTCTGGAACCCTCCACAAAGACTCAGCAACCATCTTCAAAAGATTCTAGAACCTTCTTCAAAACATTCTGGAACCTTCTTCAAAACATTCTGGAACCTTCTTCAAAACATTCTGGAACCCTCCACAAAGACTCAGCAACCATCTTCAAAAGATTCTAGAACCTTCTTCAAAACATTCTGGAACCTTCTTCAAAACATTCTGGAACCCTTCACAAAGACTCAGCAACCATCTTCAAAAGATTCTAGAACCTTCTTCAAAACATTCTGGAACCCTTCACAAAGACTCAGCAACCATCTTCAAAAGATTCTAGAACCTTGTTCAAAACATTCTGGAACCTTCTTCAAAACATTCTGGAACGCTTCACAAAGATTCAGCAACCATCTTCAAAACATTCTAGAACCTTCTTCAAAACACTCTGGAACCCTCCACAAAGACTCAGCAACCATCTTCAAAACATTCTAGAACCTTCTTCAAAACACTCTGGAACCCTCCACAAAGACTCAGCAGCCATATTCAAAACATTCTAGAATCTTTTTCCATAAGATACTGGAACCTCTCTCATAGATTCAAGAATCTTCTTCAAAAGTTTTTGGAACCTTTTTTAAAAAAAAAAATCAGTTAACTTATTAAAAAAAAAAACCCAGGAACCTTCTTCAAAACATTCTGGAACTTTTTTCCCCAAAAGATTTCAGAACCTTCCTCATAGATTCAGGGACCTTCTTTAAAGACACTGAAACCTTCCTCAAAGATTCCGGAGCATTTATTATAAGAACGCCTGGTACATTCATTCAGTTCACAACTAAGTGACGTGGATATTGATTTGTTCAGCGTTCAGGAGGTTGCGTCTGCGTACAGCAGAGTGACTTACAGTCTGAAAAATACACCACATAATGCGTGTTTCTATTAAGGCGAGTCATAGTTCAAGAAGAGGAGGAAAAAAAAAAAAAAATCCTTACAAACAGGAATTTAGCGTCCATGCCATGTCTGTGCGTTCAGGCTTCTTTTCTTTATCCTTTGTGTTGTTATAAGGATTGTTGCTGAAACTCTTTCAAAAAAAAAAAAAACCCACAGCGCTGGAACTTTGAGGTTGTGTATAGACGCAGTTTCTTCTTAGCCGTGAGTTAAAAAAGGATGTTTAACCCAAAACCTTTATGAAAGTTAGCAGGAGTTACATAATAGCGTAATGCATTATACATAAGGAATCATTTAGACCTTCCCAGACTAGCTGTATTAGCATTTCTGCCTGAAGGGCTCCTTTAATGCAGGGCTTTTTTTTTTCCTTACAATCCTGCAGAGACACACGAGTGTGTTGGAGCAAAGAAAGAACAAACAAGCTGTTTCGCCTGGCTACATAAACGTGAAAATCAATATGAGGGATAATATGGTTTTGTCAGGCTTATCTAAAAAAGATTTGCCAAGAACAACAACTCAGGCTGTGAGCTTAACAGAATTAGATCACTACAAATATTACTAACTTAGAGTTTAGTTTTAAAAAAAATCTAATTAACATAGTTTTCAGTATCTCAGGAATAAAACACGATGAGACATAAGAAAATAAACCAGTGGCTGCTACCACCCGAGGCTGATTATTTTCCAAAAACCCATCAAGTTTTATTCCTCTTATACCTCCTTTAAAATCTTCATTTATTAAAGAATGATGCATCATAATTTCTATCCATTTATAGTTACATTCAATGATGTAGAACGTTAGTTCTGCTCCAACTCCTCCATCCTGAAGACTTCCCCGTGACTGGAACAGAGCACTGGCGCTGGAGACTCCTTCCATAAATGTTTAAAAAAAAAAAAAAAAAAAAACAAACAATGATAGAAATTTGTCCTGTAGACGTTACACAACATCTGAATGTAACTATAAATGGATAAATTAAAAATTGTAATCGTTGGCACATTGCTGTGGTATGAGAGGAATAAAACACTACAGGATGTGCTGTTATAGGAAAATAATCAGCGATACATCACACCATCTTGTCGATGATTGTTTTCCTGTAACAGCTCACCTCCAAGTGGTTTATTCCTTATTTCTTAAATGGCTAGAAAATGTATTTATGTATGCTTTAAGGGAGAAAACAGAAATACTTAAACAGAAACTACAGTTAGTGGCAGATGAAATGCATCAGCTAGCTAGCTAGCTAAGAGGTAGGTGTAGCTAAGAGCTAGCTAGGATAATGGCTTTTGATCAGGGAACACAAGAGTATTGTTCGCTTTTTACCTGAAAAAGTCAAAGACAAAGCATAAAACAACAACAACAACTTCGGATTCAGTTTCTCACCGCCATCCATAAGTACTTTATCTTTCCTGATCTTTCGGGTAATGTTTAAATCATCTTCTAACTTATGAAAAGCTTGCACTGAGACTGAGTGAAGTGTGTGTGATGTCACCGAAGAGAGTGAGACAAAACTATTGTCGGATTTATCCTCCATTAAAAGCCTGAATGTTCTGACCCAAATCTACACCTATGAAGCTCCACTTAGTTCAGATTTTTTTCTTTTTTTTTTTTCTTTTTTTTTTTTGAGGCAGGAACTGCAGGCAGCTTAACACACACACAAACACACACACATACACACCTGCACATTAGCTTAAGCCTCTCAGGAGGATCTTTGTGCTGGATAGATCAGGACGAGACGCTCTCAGGAGGACAATGAAGCCTCTTATTGAGTCTCAGAGGGAGGCGTCTCAGTTTCTTCACAATACTGAATGAAGAAAAGCTGCACCTCTACTCAACTCTCCTTCTTTATTCAGGACTTTGGTGTACTGCTTTGCTTACTTTTAGATCTAAATGTAACAGATTGTAGAAATGGGTCTACTTTATCTTCGGAGTAGCTGCAGCCGTACTATAATGATAAGAGGCAAATGTTTACAATAGGAGTTTCATTAAAGTGGCAGGAAATGCAGATTTTCTTCAATATTGCTGAAGCTCAAAGGTTGTGACTCCCTGATGACGTGTTGAAGCGACACCAGCGTTTGTTCTTAAAAGGGACCTGACACCAGAACAACACCTCACAGGAATATTTCATCATGTCTATTTTGTATCAGTGTATGTGTTTCGATTGGACCCTCATTTCCTCCCTAGAGCGAAAAGACACCAAGGTTGGGTTTGTGTGTCTAAGAGGATGCTGTTGTGTGATAAGTGAGAATTTGCTCCTTCAGCTAGTCAGCTAGTGGGTGGAAATTGGCAACAAATAAATTGGGGATAAAAAGGGATTAACCAGCTGGTTTACAACACCTATTGAAAACCTAGAAAATCTTCAACCATAAAAAAAATTACTTAAGTCATGTGTAAAATAATAATAATAAATGTAAAATAAATATATTTATAAAAATAAATATAAAAATTGTTTGAAATACAAACCATAAAAATTATGCAAAAAATAAATAGAAATTGTTTAAAAATCTTGTGGAAAATGAATTGCGTAAAAATGTGTAAAAAAAGGTGAAAATAAATCAATCATCTTAAAATTACATGTTGAAAATGAATTGTGAAAATTAAAGAATCTTGTTTAAAAAAAAAAAAATAAAATAAAAGTGTCTAAACCCCGTCCCAGAAACCCCGTCCCAAGCACGAATAAGTGTTAGATCTCTGTGGAAAGAACCCGGCCCCAACATTTCCCATTCAAACTCTACTACTTTATGTGGCAAGTCTCTTCTGTGGCGGCGTTTCATCTTTGAAATGTCTTTCATCACTTCCCTAAATCCAGCCTGTGCACTCGTTCTTTCACAGCAACTAATTCACTTTAGAATGCAGGGTCAAAGGTCGTGTAACTCACAGCAGGGTCTCTGTAATGACTGGAGAAATGGGCTTTTCTATAGAGATGGTAAATAGAGGAGGGGCAGGATGGAGTCTCGAGTCAAGTGCAAAACACGGGAAGGGACTTTTACAGAGAGCGCACACGTGAACGTTAGTCAATTATATACAGCCTTTATGCGTTTGGCGCTTTTTAACCATTTGTAGTTACATTTAATGCTGTGGAATATCCATGAAACAAGTTAATTCCAGGTATCACTCATGTTATAGCAGCTATAAACGGCAGTTCCATCACCAGCCTGTCTTTTTTTTCCTTAATCAGGAAAAAAAAAGTCTGATTAATAAATCTAACATGCTAACTTTCATGCTAACTTTCCCGTGGAAAACTTGCTGCCTGTTACAAAGCTGGAGACTCCTTCCATAAATGTTAAATATAACATCTCCTCACAGAAAACTTATAAAATCATATCAATGATTACATGTTTTTCTTTGTTAAACAGCACTTTTTTAAATCTTTCTATTATCAGCCCTGGATTATGTGGCGCATCCGACATACACGTCCCTGTGAATGAGCTCTTACTATAGAAACAATAATGTATTAGAATGAGTGTATTGTTTGTTGTCACAAAGACTAAAGTGGCAGAATCAGAGGGAAGGAAAAGTTTTACACATAAACTAGTGAAATTACTCTAGAAGTTTCTTGAGCCAAATAACTGAATGCTAACATGGCAGCTGCAGAGTTCTGTGGCATTTATATTGTGGCCTCACGGGAAATTTGAAGATGCTGTGTTATACAAAATGACATCATACCATCCTTTTCCCACAAGGCAGTGCAGCAGGGTTTATTACAAACCTGAAGCATGAACATAAAAGTTTTTTTCTCCTTCATGTATTGACTAAAAGCTTTTTAGGAATTATCGAAAGCAGTTCAGCTGATGTACAGCACCATCACCTTTGCACTCAATGTGGCCTCAACAGCGTCAGCACAATCACATATCTTTACATAAACGTCATGAAGAGAGCTTTACGTAAGGCAGCACTCGACAGGATAAGAGCAGTTAGGATGATCATGTGTGAATGTACAGCCATCAGTGGCACGTCTGTTTATACTTCAAGTGCTTTTGCATTAAAGATGTGTGTTGTGTAACGTACACACCAATAATAACGGCACATTTGCACAGGGAATTGGCTCAGATTTATTGGCCTAGTAGGGATATAAGTGTAGGGGAGAGTGGGGTCTGTTGTGACATTATCAATCGCTCCAATCAGCAACAAGCTACAGTGATACAGATCACTCTGCACATGCTCAGTAGCATCGTCTGCCGTCTGAAGAATTTATCAGCAAAAGTCACATTTTTGGTGTGAAAGTAATTTTCAAATCTGGAGAACATTATGAATTGTGTGTTGTAACCAAAATAAGCTAGTTTTAATGACTGTCCGGTTGTCGATCGGTTAGCATGATTGATAGAAGCTGCGTAACTAGCATATCTGATTTCAAGATGGTCGACAGTGTGGGGTCAGTTGTAACAGGGTACAGAAAGAGATTCCACTGGAATAACGGTTTCCTTCCTGGAAAACTTTGCGGCACAAGAACGAAGTTTAAACACCAGAGCATATTATCAGCTGTTATTCGTGTGAGTGATGTACACAAGCGTCATGCAACACACCCAACGTTTATGCACCTACTTAAATATACGCTTTAGCAAAGAAAGTGCTTCATCTGGTGCAAACATAATAAAACTACATGATAAAATAATCTGCAAAAATATATTTACAGTATAGAGGATATTATACGTCAGTATACTTAAAGTATCCTTACAGTAACTGATCACACATCATGGTACATTTAAATCCTTTAATTCAATTTTATTCATCTAAAATTAACGTGAAAATTATTTCTTTATTATGAATATTCATTAGCTATACTCAAATTTGATTGGTCAGAAGGTGCTGATTAGTAATTTTATATAACAGCATGACTCTGACAGTATTTCCATGTGTAATGTTAATACACTCGTTCTAATATGTTACTGTTTCTATAGTAACAGCTCATACACAGGGACTTGTACAGCAGACGCGCTACATAATCGAAGCCTAATAATAAATTCATTTTATTTAATATTTATGAGTTTCCAGTGTTAGCACTTTGAAACCATCAGTAAAAATTACAAACAAGGGAAAAAGTCATGAGGAATTTATCGATAAAGTGACAAGCAGCATTTACTGTCTTGTTAACTTTGAGAGAGAGAGAGCGAGAGAGAGAGAGAGAGGAGGAGATGATGGTGAGGGAGTGACTCACGATTTTATAGTTGTTATAACGTAAGTGAGAACAGGAACTAACTTGTCTCTTGGACGTTCCACAACAATAAATCCAACTATAAGCCATTAAAAAAAAGTGATGCGACTTCCAGTAATAAATTAAATATTGTAATCATTGGGAAGTTGCTGTGCTAAAAGCGGAACAAAGCAATGTGTACTGTGCTGTTATATGAAAATAATACATACTGGGGTGGTGTGATACTGTCTCAAAGTGCGTTATTCCTTATTTACCTATTGTGTTACGAAAACCTGGAGAATATTTTTATGAGAAAAATGGTACAACTTACCCCACTCTCCTCTACTGTATAGGTGCACTTTTGTTCTTCATGGTACAAGTAATATAGACAGCGGTCTTTACTATCCAGTTATGTACCTTGAAACATGTATACACTTTTCAAGGCAACTAAAACAAGTGTTTGCATGAATGAATGGTGCAGAATTATTACACTAAGAGTTTGCTACACAAATCTGAAAAGTAAATGACTCAAAACTGATCCGTGTGTTAACACTGCCCTCTAGTGTAGAAGTGAAAATTATGTTAAGTTCACAGACTTTGTGTTGTCAAAAACTAGGTTAATACATGTACATAATAACACAGTAATAATAATAATAATAATAACAATAATAATAGTAGCTGCCCTGTAGCCTCACAGCTCCAGTGAAGAACTGAAGAAGAACTTCCAACACCAAATTAATCATGTCTTGTCTGATTCACTACTTTTAGCATGCAAAAACAATACATTTCATTTCTGGCTAAATCGTTTGGACTTTCAGAGGCATACAGGAAACAGTGAAGCTGTGTATAAACATCATTTTTATTCTGCTTTTATCTCAGATGCAGGTTTAATAAACATACTGTGATGATAGAAGATAGATATTTACAAAAGAAGTAGCAGGAAATGCAGATTTGTTATATATTGCTAAACCAAAATGAAGCTCGAAGGCTGTGACTCCCTGATGCCTTGGTGATGCGTCTCAAACCAGAATTAGAGTGTATTTTCTTCGTAAAGGGTTGAGAGACACCCGTCTGTTTTGCGGAGATACGAGTGGTTTAAGCAGATCTTAAATGCTCCTCAGTGGAAGAAAAAGAAATTGTGATGAGCGTGATAACGGAACCACTGGCTAGGTTTAGTTTAACGTTGGGGTTAAGATTAGCTATGATCAGATTAGCACACTGCGCTGCTGCTTTATCAGATACACACCAACTGCTGAGGTCATGTTGTAGGTGTAACAGTTACTGACTGTAGCACGTGGAGTAATCTGGGGGTTGAGCAAATTCATTTCAGGTAACAACAGGGCAGAGTTTTGATAGTTAGTCCAAAGTATCTACTACATAGCTTCACATTGTACATTATATACAAATTTTCCATATATAGATTTTCACCAATGTTGCTGTGAAAGCCCTAAATCAGTTCTTTGGGAAAATGACATTGTTACAGTGTCAAATTTTTAGCTTGCGAATACAGTTACATAATTAGCACATTTTTGCCAGTAGCTGAGTTTATTGCTCTAGTCTGCCCCCTAGTGGAGTAACCGAGACTAGCTCCTATTCCAGACGATTGTAGTTACAGAGTGGTTTCTAAATTGATTTGGTGAGTCGGATTAGAAGCTTTAGTACCCGCGGGCCGTATATTTGACATCTGCTGTGTACAGTGTATGTGCTGTGGTCAGAAATGATATATCGTATAACACACACTGTTCGTGGCCTAATACGAGATTTACTCTCTAACTGTACACCTACAACATGAACAACACGGTGGGAGTGTGTAATAAATCGACAGCTGTCCTAACACACATTTATAGTGTATTATAGAGTATTAGAGATGCATTAAATGGTATAAAACACGGGGTTTGTATTGATGGGTTTTGTGTATTACACTGAAGTGTGGATACGTTCACAAGAACATTTTGAAGACACTGGTTAAGCATGCTCCTGAGCAGTTTCTCCATCTAGAACACACACACACACACACACACACACCTGATTCAGCTCATGAACGGTTTTGGGAAACAAATGCTTCATTTAATCCAGCAGGGTAAAACACTGAAACACTGTGAGCTAACTCTCTGCACTCAGTGTGCAGCTCCGTGGCTGATCTCTGCTCCAGGAATCACAAACCTGATCTCACACAGCCATAATGACGACTGTCTGCTTCTGAATCTGATTGTCTACTGAAGCAAAATAAACAAAAGGAAATATTTGTAGCACACATGTGGGAGATGACCAGGTTTGTTTGCCTCACGTGTTAGGATATCTAATGCTAAACATTTTTTAAATCCCTAAATTCAACCATCAGGTCAAGCTATGCTGGTTCTTCACAGTTTGAAATGTACACAATTTCCCTCAGATGTTGTCGATCAAACAAAACATGTCTGGTGTTTGATGTACTAGGCTTGAGTAGACTGAGGATGCTATCAGAAAACACGGAGTGAGTCCGTCTCTCTTGATGGAGATCAAACTGGAAGATCTGTTTATCTAGAAAACATCTACAGTATTTCACACAGGAGCCAACAAATCTCTCTCTATGGTTTGTATGGAAAAATCAGGAGAGAAATCACGCTTGGCCAACTTTTCATGCATTATTTTAGAAAAAAATACAAATATATTTATTGAGAGGATGTAGAAAAGAAATTTTGTGTCATGTAAGAAACAGAGATGGCACTGATCCGATACCCCGGATCAGTATCGGGCCGATACTAGGACAAAAAAGGTGAGTATATCGACGTTAAAAAATAAATAAATAAATAAAAATGAATTTGTTCCCATCCTGTAACAAATGTCACAGACTGGAATTGGAAACGTACTTTTTTTTTCTTCAAACTGGAAATGTTCATTTATAAAAGAGACCTGACTGCATATTTTATGTTTGATTTTTATTATATTTATAATTTACACTCTGTTATGTGTAATGCAAGTGATTTTTGTGTCAAAGCTGCAGTTTTGTGCAAGTCATGATTTTAGCCATGTATTTTTTTTTTCCTTAAGTTCTTCAGTTTAAAAAAAAAATTAAACCTTAGAAGTTTTTAAAGAAAGAAAATGATAATCAGATGAGTACAGATATCAGCTGATACTTAAATTTTAAGTATTGTTATTGATATCGGGAAAGAAAGTGGTATTGTGCCACCTCTAATAAGAGATTATTATTATTATTGTTTTTATTATTACTTTAGACATTAAACATGTCCTGGTTGATCGTCTACATCTGCGGTAAAGGGAACATGGTGTACAAGTCATTTTTGGGGAAATGCTTCTTTAAGATTCATGTGATATCCACACACACACACCAGAAGCAAACACACAAACAATCCCAGTTTAAAAGCATGAAGCAATTTCATTATGTTAATTATCCTGAGGGCTAAAATTGACATTTTCCCCTGCATTAAAAAGAAAAAGAAATAAAAGCAGACCAACTCATCCAACACTCAGTGCAGTTAATTTAACTTACTGATGGAGCCAGTCGTCCTTTTAAGGCTTAAAAAAACTGCTCTCTTTCCATAGAGGGATGATGGGATCCGTGTTACACTGAGTTACTTTATAACATGGCAATGAGGCGATAAGCTTGAGGAACTACTGAGGAAAAAAATTAAAGAGTCACAGTTCACAGTAGTATCTTTTTTTTCCCTTTTAAATATTTTCTTAAATATATACACAAAGCAAGACACATATCTATTACTCTGAGAAATCAGATAACGTCAGATCAATCTGCTCACGTCACATCTGCGACGATTCATCGCACGGATATTTTAACCAGAAATCCAACAATCTAATCAGATTTTTTTTTTTTTATTTTTATCATTACACCATCATGAAGAGCGCCGGGATCTGTTTTACAACAGTCTTCTCTTCCCCAACAAAGCCCTCCACCAAACACCTCCTGGCCTCACTGAATACGTCTCTGTGAATATACTTGCTGAAAAGCCTTTCTGTCATGTACACCGGCTGAAAGCCTCTATAATATAGTCGTTTAAATATCTTGTAAATAAGCAACCGTGAAAACATACAATGCAGGAAGGTCACACCTGTTCACAAGCATACACCGTGCTCTCCTAAGCCATACGGAGGAAATAAACTGAAAAGTAAAATTAAAACATATTAATGACATGAGAGAGAGAGAGAGAGAGAGAGAGAGAGGGGAGAGAAAAAAAAAAAAAAAAAAACCCACACATACTTATTCATAAAAGCCTGTGAGTCATAAATGAGTGCATCATATGAGCAAATGATCCGTGGAGCTCTGTCCTTGTGACATACACTTAACTGACTCAGATCTACAGGTGTGTGTTGTCATGACCACCGGCCTGTGCCAACTAAAAATCTCGGGAAGGGGGGTATGGCGGCTCCACGGTTCGAGCCGCCGCAGAAGGCCGTGAACGTGGATCATTCCAACTCAGCCACTCCGAGGAGCCTCCGACACGCTGAGGAGCCTCCGCTGCGTTAATCTGCTCCACTCCGGGACGTCAGAAATAAATCTGTTTAGCGTCCGAGGGGTTCTGCTCCATCGGACAGTATGGACACTTCAGCCTGCGGAGAGGAAAACAAGCACCAGCGTCAGATTAGAAGCAAGTAAGAAAATCAAATATATATCTGCTAAAAGCATTTATCCTGATGACGTGAAAATGATTTTTCAAAATCTAAAAAAAATTAAAGAAGAACAGGTTCTGCTTGTTTCTACTTTTCTAGAAAAAAATGTAAACTACACTCACAGCACACATTAATTAATGGGCTGTTTTAAATGCAGGACTAACATTATTTAAAATAAAAATGTCTGCTAAATCAACGACTTATTTACAATTTGATAGATCTTCGCATCAATTTTATGAACTCTTTGTATACCAGTCCTTAAAATGAAACAGCATGCAGCTGGGAAAAAACAACGCCGTAACCAGTATAAAACTTAATACAGCACGTTTTGTATGTAGCACGTTTACATATCACAGCAGACACGTTCTCTGCTCATCTGCTCAAACTGTTTGCATTAACCAAGTAAAGAAACAAGCAGCGTTTTCAAAATCAGTCTAATTATCATTACCATTAAAATTTATAGCGTTAGATTTGGCACTTCATTGGGATTTTTCCTGTCAGATATTTTTGCCACTTTTTTCCCCATCTTTCAGCCAAAAACCAAATACAAAAATGTTTTTGATCTTATTCAGCTGAAAATGTTCATTAAAATGCAGCGTTCACACTTTGAGCTTATGTTCACTATTTAATTTCAACTCCATGATTAGACATATTTAGGACATCATACTGTAGTCACGTTTACATGGACACTTTTTGTTTTAATCGGAATTAAATCAATCAGTCAGATTGATTAACCCGATCGCAGTGTTTACAAGAACGGTGAATAAAGTAATCGGGTTGATGTGCGCGTTTACGTGACAGAATCGGATTTGATCTTCTGACATGCGCACAGTGCACGAATACACGTTTCCTTTCATTCCAACGTGCAGATACTAGCAGCCACTCTCTCGCCATTGCTTCTTTTTTTCCTTTTAAAAAGCGGACTTAACATTTGCCTATTTCAGCTGCTAATTAGAAGACGACGAGCGCGTGATGTTTTGTGCGGTACTGCGTGTATTTATCAAGCAATTAAAACGCCCCTTCCCGAGCCCAGAACAAGGCGTCTGTGGATGAGGGTCCGAAGCAAGGACTGGTGGGACAACGTCGTCTTGCACCACTTCACAGACGAGGAGCGTCATACGTCATTACGTGATTTGTACGTCATTGCATGTGCGCAGAACTATCTGGTTTCATTTTCAATCCGATGAAGTGTTTACATGTCCTCTTCATGGATTAGAAAAGGTTTAAACCACCCCTTACGATCCGAATGACATTTTAATCGGTTTTGGCCAATTCATTCCGATTGACGTGTTTACGTGTGACTTTTTAAATCTGATTTTGCTTCTAGTGCAATTACGATCGGATTATTAGTGTCCATGTAAACGCAGCTACTGACTGACCCTCTGGCATTTTAATAAAGTCTAATCTGGCTCCCTCTGAAAAAAAGGTTGGACACCCCTGCACTATACTGTACATTAATGTATCCTGTACAGCGAAGGTGACATATGCATTTATTTATTACTTCTCAAAGCAGACAGGATTTCTTCTAGTAGAGACACACATAGTCCAGAAGAAATGTGTATTGCAAGCTCAAGATTTAGAGCACAGTTTAAAGATCCTGGCAGCTGTTCTTGTATACGAGGAGCACCTACTTCCCAGCGTTGGTGAGTTTGTTGAGGGCGTCTCTGGAGATGACGTGACCGCAGATGAGCTTCATGGGTGGGTTACTCTCTGATGTCTGCTGCCTCAGGATGGGACACGCAAACACAGAGTGATACCAGCACTTTTTCCCCAGGTCTATCTCGATCTGCACACACACACACACACACACAAAATAAAATATTAACATTGTCCAAAATTTACTGGCATTCACATTCAGCCAGCACTTCCTTATTCCAGTCCTTTACACTTCTGCTTTTTCACTCTTAACACATCAGATAATTAAAAAAAAAATGCTCTGTTAATGAGCTCTGTTAAGAGAAAAAGAACGACACAGGGATTTTTTTTTTTACCTTAGGGGAAAAAAAAAAATAAAAATCATAGCAGTAATGAGGTTCTGCAGTGAAAATCCTGTTTTTTTTCCCCTACAGCTATGTGCAATTCAAAAGATATATATAACCACACCAGAAATAGCTTCATTCTTCTCCTAAGGAACTGCGCTTGCTCACCAGTTTGCTTTGGACCCCTTTTGAGTCTGAAACATGTCCAAATACAGCGTGATGAAAACAGGAGAGGGAAGGAAAAAGGGTGGAGGGGAAAAAAAAACCTCACACATCTGATTTTAGAGACCGAGTTCCTGCAGCATTTACAGAAGACCACAAGAATGATAATCTCCAACCACCACTTTATAACTATCAGCCACCAAATGTCTCTATCATTAAAATAATTCATATTCGCATTAGATCTGATTGTTGGACTATTTACTGATTTCATTCATTATTTTTCCATTTAATTTTCTGTGCCATTACCATTTAAGCCACAACCCTTTTTCTAATAAATACAGCTAATTGATGTTAACGTTATACTTGTCTAATCGTAGTCAAGTCGAACATACATGGACAGATATTACTGCACATTAATGAACTCAAAACAGTGCACTGGGAAGGGGGCGGGGCCTCCAGGGGGCAGTTAGTTCAAAACACTTATGTAATTGTCAGTCAACACCATAAAGTAACAGTATGAGCAAGGTTCAATCTGGATTTTGTTTATTTACAGAAAACTATAATCATGATATTGAGGCTTATGGGAATATAATTTTATAGTGTATATTTATAGTTTAAGCAGCAAGCATGATCACACTCCTTGATTTGTTTTCTTTTCCTTCCTAACGAGCTTCCAGTAAAGACACCATGTCAGTAATATAAATCACCGCAACTGAATTATCGAAGATTTGAAAGCATTCATCATTTGATCTCTGAGTGCTGAATGTGTTTTTAAAAGCTGAAACAGATTTAAACACGTGTTAAAAAGGAAGTGTGCTGATACCAGCAAAAGACAAATGGTGGATTGGATTTCAGAGGGGAATTAAAAAGAGAATAAATTCTATCCAACCATGTAATAAATGTAAGTAGAAATATCAGAGAAAAGTTACAGTAAAAACAATGTAAAGCAGGTTAAAGAAGGTTAACAACAACCAGTGAGTTATTCAGCAAAGCAAATGTGTTCACGCTAAAGTGTTTTTTTTTTTTGTTTGTTTTTTTTTAACAATTTGTTTTGGAACCGGTAATATTTACATATAAAAGAGACTTTTTGCTATAATTGATTTTAACATATTTATATCTATATTTGAAATACAAGGGATTTTTGTGCCCAAGAGTTTAACTGAACTGAATTTGGGAAGAGAAGGAGAAAAAAAAAAAAAAAAAAAAAAAAAAAAATTTTGTACCTTCTTTAAAGAATAAAAATATTGGCTGGTCAGATCAGATTCATACCCCTGGCTCATATGCTGTATTTATTGGCAGGAAAAGGAAAAAAAAGAAAAAAAAAAAAAAAAAGACATATCTGGCATATTATTCAGTGATGGTTCATAACGGTGTACTCCAGAAATACTTTCTGTCTCTTGTTTACTTCACAACACACCCTTACATGAAGCATAATCTAAATTAAAAGATCAGACAAAACTGAGAACTGGGTGGGTGTGGCTTAATATTCTAATGAGCGCCACCGACTGACAGCCCGGACGGAGACTCAGAACCTGCTGGAAAATTCACACAGAATGAAATACAACAGCACAAGCAATGTTTTGACAGTTTTGGTGAAGGTGCAGCTTAGATAAGCTCGACCCAAGATAAGGACCGTGCAGATTCCATCAAAAGGGTTAAAACTGAAGTGAAGCTTACAGATAAAAACAGAGTTAAAATGCAAAGTCTTACAAGTTTGTGAAAAGGTTGCTTGTCAGACACGTGTGTGTGTGTGTGTGTGTGTGTGTGTGTGTGTGTGTCTAACTCACGGGTAGCTCGTCCTTGTGTGTCCAGACGCCACTACACTGCCTCTGCTCGATGACCTGCTTAATGTTCATCAACACGGGCAGGGCCATGCAACCTGACGCAAAGCTGAGGAAGACACACACACACACACACACACACACACACAATTATAATAACAGTTAGCTAAGCTAATCAAAAACAAACTGAACAGGGGTTGCTAAATAAGGGCTGTGACCCTCACAGAAACTCAGTCTCCTCTTCTGTTTTATTTTATAAATTAATATTACAAATATTGCTCTAATTATGAAGCCACATTCTGTGTGTTACTGTTTTGAAATGTTACAACAAGTTCCCTTCAAACTAGACACACTTAAATGCAGAGCGTGCATGCTGTGTTAGGCTTTTTCTGCTATCTTGACACGCTGGACTTCAGCAACACATATTCCTCCATTCTTTTACTTCCCATATTTCCTCAACAACTTGAAGTGGCTCTGACTCCAAAAATATGCAAACACATTTACTGAATATGGATTAAGTTATAATTTAACAAATCTGGGGAAGGAAAAAAAAAAAAAAAAAAAAAAATGCAGGGTGGTCAAAGCTTGGGGTTGCAGAAAGAAAGAAAGTAAAATATCCATCTGGGGTCGTCTGCCTAAAAAAGTTCAGGAACAGAAACTGAAACTTCCTTTATACCCAGCCTTTTAGAGATGGATTAAAGTGTAAAAAGTTAAAAAAAAAATAAAAATAAAAAAAAAAAACAGCTGTCACTGTTAGGAAACACATGACAGACAAGTGTTATTAGGTTACTAGGGGAAGAGGGCGGGGCCTACGTAGGCATGGCATGTTGACTTTGCATATTTCTGTGCCTTTTTCTGTATTTAACAAAATTTTGTGGAAGAGAGGGGAAAAAAAAAAAAAAGCATAGTGTAGTCTTATGTAATAGCTTTGCCAGATATCGATCCACAAACCTACTAAAAATATCGCTGAACCCCTCTCGCTGTAATAAAATCTCATCTATTTAAACACACACACACAATAAATAAATAAATAAATAAATAAATAAATAAATAAATAAATAAACAAACACCATAAAGTAACAGTATGAGCAAGGTTCAATCTGGATTTTGTTTATTTACAGAAAACTATAATCATGATATTGAGGCTTATGGGAATATAATTTTATAGTGTATATTTATAGTTTAAGCAGCAAGCATGGTCACACTCCTTGATTTGTTTTCTTTTCCTGTCTAGCGAGCTTCCAGTAAAGACACCATGTCAGTAATATAAATCACCGCAACTGAATTATCGAAGATTTGAAAGCATTCATCATTTGATCTGAAACAGATTTAAACACGTGTTAAAAAGGAAGTGTGCTGATACCAGCAAAAGACAAATGGTGGATTGGATTTCAGAGGGGAATTAAAAAGAGAATAAATTCAATCCAACCACGTAATAAATGTAAGTAGAAATATCAGAGAAAAGTTACAGTAAAAATGTAAAGCAGGTTAAAGAAGGTTAACAACAACCAGTGAGTTATTCAGCAAAGCAAATGTGTTCACGCTAAAGTGTTTTTAAAAAAAAAAAACAAAAAAAAAAAAAAAAAACACAATTTGTTTTGGAACTGGAAATATTTACATATAAAAGAGACCTATAATTGATTTTTATTATATTTATATCTATATTTGAAATACAAGGGATTTTTGTATCCAAGAGTTTAACTGAATATAATAAATAAATAAATAAATACCTTCTTTAAAAGAATAAAAATACTGGCTGGTTAGATCAATATTTTTAATCGGCTGATGCTCAAGGTTTTAGTATCGGTATCAGTAAAGAAAAAGTGGCATTGTGCAATCTCTATTTTTTATTTCTAATAAATCATGGAAGGTTTTTTTTTTCGTTCTCTCGCCACCCATGCTGGATGCTTGTTCAACGTTAAAATGAAAATGTACACTGTAATAAATCCTGTCTTGCACCAAGTATCATTTCTGCTAAAATTTCATGAATATCATGGATATCACCAGATATCATGGATTTCTCGGTGTAGAAGTGAGAAATCCCACAGGTATGTGAGCGGAGGAGTGATTTATCCATCCGCCTACCGCTCTGGACCCCTGCTGAACTTCCCCCCACTGCTGACTGATATCAGTGCTTCAGAACAGAGTACACACTTCACATGCAAGTGAAAACAGAGTTAAGCTGCTGTTAGCCGTACAGAAATAATAATAATAATTAAAAAATATTAAGTATATTATGTATGCATTATTGATTTAGATATTTATTATATATTTATATTATTATTATTATCTTTAAACTGCATTAATTATCTTTAAACAGCATTAAATTCATCGCCTTTAAATGCAATACATCAATTAAAAACATCAATTACTAAATAAAAGACAATAAAATATCGATATCGTGATAAACTGTGCTACAATACAATTGTTTAGAAAAAAACTGTGTATGTTAAATAATTACAACCTGATAACTGATGTTTAAATTTTGTAAAAATTCAGCACAGATTTTCAACATTAATAATCAATTGTAATTATTTACAAACTGATCTCGGAAAAATGTATCGTGGCACAATTAAACTGTAAATAATTAAATAATTTTTTTTTTCCCTTTTTCAGTTTATTATCTTGCCATCAAACTCAGTTTTTTTTATTTATTTATTTTTAGTCACTACTGCTTTGCTGGCAGCTTGTTAGTAAACGTATATCGCGATACATATCGTGTTCACAGAAATGTCTTCATGTATTGCGATATGATATTTCTGTCATATCGTCCAGCCCTAAAGTGTGAACGTATGACAGAATGAGGTGTCTGACCTGACGCTGAGCGGAGACTCTACGGACAGGCCGAGCAGGGCGCAGGCGTCCCGGGTGAAGATGTTGCAGATCTCGGCCCACTGGTTGGTCTCGAGCAGACTGCGGTACGGAGAGTTCTCGATGCCGTTACGCAGGTAAACCAGGCTGCCCATTAACACCTGGATATCTACACACACACACACACACACACACACACACACACACACACGAACCAGACAGTAAACCACACAGACAGAACTATACTATTGTATAATTGTAGCTGATTTTTTTTAATTACCAAAAAAAAAAAAAAAAAAAAAAAAAAAAAAAGCCCAAAGGCTATCGACAGGATCTCTGAAGCTCCAGGTTAATTCTAATCCTCTAGCAGCAGTAAGTTGTGTTACAGAAGAACAACGAGGAAAAAAGTCAAATGAAAAAAAAAAAAAAAAAAAGGTTTTTCAGTTATGTTTATAAAATCTAACCTGCTGATGAATTTAGCTAACCTTTTTCATTTTTTCAATATAATACTGATATCCAGAGCCAATAAACAGATTTAAAATGTATTTTTGTTAAACAAAGTAAAACATAAGTGTTGATGTGATGTTTTTTTGTTAGGAGACATTTATGGAAGTCTCACGTGTAAGCGTTTTGTATCAGTCACAGTGTTCAGAGACAGAGACAGAGAGAGCGAGAGAGCGAGAGAGAGAGAGAGAGAGAGAGAGAGCGAGAGAGGCTGGTGAGGGAATAACTGTTTATTGCGGCATTAACATGAGAACATTAACTAATTTTTCTCTCGGATGTTCCACAACATTAAATCCAACTATAAACCATTAAAGCGCGCAATGTGTCGTTCATTATTAAATTAAACATTGTAATTGTCGGCAAATGGCTGTGGTGCAAGAGGAATAACACACTCCAGACCGTGCGGTTGTACAAAATTAATGTACACATGAAACTAGCAGAGGGGAAAAAAAAAAAAAACAATAAAAAAACAACCCATCTAGAAATAGGTTTCTGCAGTGTGCAGCTGAGAAGCGATGCTGTAAGGTGAGCTTTATTTCTCCGTGTCTCACCTCTCTGATGCTGGGCGGCGAACGGCTGGAAGTGGCGAGCGTAGTGCAGCGCCTCCAGCTGGTTTTCCACACCTCCGTTCAGCAGGCTGATGAAGTAGAGCCGGTGCAGCTTGAACTCCAGACTGCTGTTCAGATCCAGCAGCCTCTGTCGGTTCGTCACAGCCCATCTGGCAGAGACAACACACACACAGACACACACAGACACACACACACAGACACACACACACAGACACACACACACAGACACACACACACAGACACACACACACAGACACACACACACAGACACACACACACAGAGAGAGAGAGAGAGAGTATGTAACTAAACACGGTAGCAAAGCCGTCTTTTCTGGAAGTAGCCCAAGAGTCTGACTCTGCACTCTCAACGTGTGTGTGTGTGTGTGTGTGTGTGTGTGTGTGTGTGTGTGTGTGTGTGCGTGCCAGGTTAAATTCCTGTGTAGCAAAAACAATAATACAATGGCAAATGATGATTCTCTTCTTTTCCATCACCACACACACACACACACACACACACACACACACACACACACACACAGACGTTCTGTGGTATCAGTAAATTGCACAATGGATTTATTACAAACACAGTGACATTTGTTCAAAAGATTTCCTCGTTTTATTACAGAAATAAAAGCCAGAGGAAGTTATGAGCTCTACGCACTCTAGCGCCGGTCGGAGGTCCTGCATCCGTAAAGCCTCTAGAATGCGGTTGAGCTCCAGAAACGGCTGCTTCATGCTCATGTCGATGACCACGCCAGACTCCTGCCATGAAGAGAGGCGAATAATGTACTTTTCACAATTAGCACTTCACAGCAGCCAAAGTCCTAACCTCACGCAGTGTTCTGAAATCAGAATAAAAAGCTGTACCTGACAGAGGTCTTCAGCGACGCTCAGCATGCCCTGTCGGTACAGGTGCTCCACGATGGTCTCGCTGAGGTTCCTCTGCTTCTCGGACGAGTCCCACACCGTCTCGGCTACTACAGCGCTCACCTCCGCGTCGAAGTTCTGCAGAGCGTAAAGCCTCGTTACACCACGTTTAACACAGCACTGCACGACACGACACACTAGAGAGTCAGAGAACTTGGTACTGCACTTATTATTTAAACTTTATGGAACAAACCATCAGAATTTTCTGTATGGTCTTGATAGGAAACATTTTTGATACAACAAGAATAAGCACTGCCTGAATAGGTGCCTTAGGTTTCCATTTTTAATTGATTGAAACATTCAACACTGTAAAAAAGTAAAAGAGCTGAAAGACTATTAGCAGCACATAACTTGTGTAAAAACATTAGCTTCTATTTAAACATTAGCTCTGGCCAAGCTTCACTGATGTGCAAAACAAACTGTAACGGTGCAACGGTATTAAAGTCAGCGAGTACGCGCGCTGGCAAGTATTTTTTTTTTTTATCTCTGTAGCCTCTCCTGAATTAAGGGAGAAAGAAAGCTACTCTTTTCAGGGAAGCAAATCTGGGCTTGATGAAATGTAAATTTTTATTACAACTACATGCACAATAAGATGTATTTTATAATAAACTATTATTAGGCAGCCTGCTGAATGTATTGTATGATACACTGACATCCAGATCCTCATAGCGAATGATACGATACACTATTTCTTTACAGCCCTGGAGAATTCGCCAAACGTCTACACTCTCAAACAGAGGGTGTACATGTTTGTTAACTACAGTGTGACAGAAGACATAGACAGAAAGACAGAGACAGTGACAGAAAGACAGCCATTATAAGAAAGAAAGAAAGAAATTATAAGGCAGAAAGAAATAAGACAGACAGACAAAAACTATAAGAAAGACAGAAAGACCTAAAGAAATTATAAGACAGAAAGAAAGAAATTAAAAGAACAAAGTAAATTATAAGAAAGAATTTATAAGAAAGAAACAAACAAATGATAAGAAAGAAAGGCCTTTATAAGTAAGAAAATGAAAGACAGACTTTATAAGAAAGAGATAAAGCGATGGCGGTGTGACTCACTCTGTCGATGGCTTTGCCCACTTTGGACACGCTGCCGTGGATGTCCTTGTGGCGAGAGGCGAGCATCTGCACCGTCTCCTTGATTTCCTTACAGCACTGCGCCATCGTCTGAGAAAGCACGGATAAATCTGTGTCCTGTACACCTGAGAGGAGGAAAATCAAATAAAACCCTTCAGCAGAGGCTCAAGAACATCCGAGATCTCTCACTCTGTCATTAGGAGATTAAAACTGCGATAACGTCACTGAGTCCAAGAGCGCTTTCACAACTACTAGCCCATTAGTCACGTCCGAGTCGGAGAGAAGTAAAAACTTCTGGTTTGGATTCACGTTGCACATAATTCAACAAACTAAAAAGCTAAAAGTGACAGCTGAAAACCTGCTGCTATTGGTCAGAAATATGCCAATGGAAGAAGTAAAAAAACAGAAGCAAGCCCTAACAAAGTGATCAGACTATTATATAAACTGTTTGTTTGTCCATATCTCCAGAACAAGTCGCATTTCCGCAGCACTACGGCTCAGTCCTTTGTCTCAGTTTGCAGCCACCAAGAAAAAAAAACAAACAAACAAACAAAAAAAAAAAACTCAAACCCAAACACACAGCATGTCTGACTCACTTCCTGCAGTCGAGTCGATTAAGAGTCGAAATGCCTTCGGGTTGACTTGGGGGCAGTCGTGGCCTAATGGATAGCGAGTCGGACTTGCAACCTGTGAACCTGATGTTTGTGGGTTCGAGCCTCAGGTCCAGCAGGGATTGTAGGTGGGGGGAGTGAATGACCAGCGCGCTCTCTCCCACTCTCAATACCACGACTGAGGTGAGACCCTTGAGCAAGGCACCGAACCCCCAACTGCTCCCCGGGCGCTGCAGCAAAAAAGGCTGCCCACTGCTGTGTGTGTGTGTGTGTGTGTGTGTGTGTGTGTGTGTGTGTGTATGCACTTGGATGGGTTAAATGCAGAGCACAAATTCCGAGTATGGGTCACCCTACTTGGCCACAAGTCACTTCACTTTTTCTTCACTTTTTTTGTAAGCGTACTCTCACTGCCTCGCTCATTTGCTCTCGGACCTGAGTGCGATCGCTGTGTTCCTCACTTTCCTGAAGAACCGCAGTGAGGAGGAGAACACACTGGGGTTCTGTCCATCAAACGGACTACACGCTGCATACGTGAAAGCATCCTGAGAGATCACAACTGGTCCTGCTCTCTGGAGGACACTCTGTCCCTCTGCCAAATATTACAGTGTTTAGAATAAAAATCGAAATAAAAATCGCTGACCCCACCTTTACCATCCCCACAAAACACACACACACACACACACACACACACACACACACACACACACACACACACACACACACACACACACACACACACACACTCTTCCTGGGCTGTGCTTGGTGGAGATCTCCGTAACAGCATGGAAATCAGCAAGGAGAAAATGTACACAAAAGTAAATAAACAAACCTTTCCAGTAAAACAAACTAACACAACATCTGTGAATCATCTGTGTAAAATCGGAGTTATGTAACCAGGAGATGTTTTTCCAGTTCAGCTGTCCAGTTTTGGGTGAGTCTGTGCCCACTGTAGCCTCAGATTCCTGTTGTTAGGGGACAGGAGTGGAACCTGATCTAGGGTCCTGCTGTTATAGCCCACCTGCAGCAAGATTCAAGCGTTCGGAGATGCTTTTCAGCTCACCACGGCTGTAAAGAGTGGTTATTTGAGGTAGCCTTCCCGGCAGTCTGGCTTCGGACCTCTTTCATCAATAGGACGTTTACGCTCGCAGAACTAAGTGTTTTTTTTTTTTGGTTTTTTTTGCACAATTCTGTAAACTCTAGTGCAGTGAAGCGTCTCATCAAAATCCCAAGAGATCAGAAGTTTCTGAAACACTCTAACCAGCCCATTTGTCACAAACAACCATGCCAGATCATATTCTTCCATCATGCTGACATTCGATGTGAACATTAGCTGAAAATCTCTTGACCTGTATCTGCAGGATTATACATGACTGGATAATTTCGTGAACAGACAGGTGTACAGGTGTTCCTATTAAAGTGGCCAGTGAGTGTATGATGGCCGCTTACCGAAAGTGACCAGCTGGCTGCGCAGCTCACACACGTTCCTCAGCAGCTCGTCGAGACGTTCCTCTGACTGGTGTCCGTACGTCACGAACCTGTGCAGCACCTTCTCCAGCTCGCGCTCCACACACGCACACTGCTCCATGGCCAACACCTACAACACACACACACACACACACACACACACACACACCATTACTCTCACAGCATGACTCTGTTTTGAGCTTTTCTTCAAAATTAATCAAGTGTGTTAAAATTAGAAAAATCAAGGCTGAAGTTCTTCACACCTCCTTTAATCAGACACACACACACAGACACACACACAGACACACACACAGACACACACACAGACACACACACAGACACACACACAGAGAGAGAGAGAGAGAGAGACACACACACACACAGAGAGAGAGAGACACACACACACAGAGAGAGAGAGAGAGACACACACACAGAGAGAGAGAGAGACACACACACAGAGAGAGAGAGAGACACACACACAGAGAGAGAGAGAGACACACACACAGAGAGAGAGAGAGACACACACACAGAGAGAGAGAGAGACACACACACAGAGAGAGAGAGAGACACACACACAGAGAGAGAGAGAGACACACACACAGAGAGAGAGAGAGACACACACACAGAGAGAGAGAGACACACACACACAGACACACACAGACACACACACAGACACACACACAGACACACACACAGACACACACACAGACACACACACAGACAGACACACACACAGACACACACAGACAGACACACACACAGACAGACACACACACAGAGAGAGAGACAGACACACACACAGACACACACACAGACACACACACAGACACACACACAGACACACACACAGACACACACACAGACACACACACAGAGAGAGAGAGAGACACACACACAGACACACACACACAGACACACACACACAGACACACACAGACACAGACACACACAGACACAGACACACACAGACACAGACACACACACAGACACACACACAGACACACACACAGACACACACACAGACACACACAGACACAGAGAGAGAGACAGACACACACACAGACACACACACACAGACACACACACACAGACACACACACACAGACACACACACACAGACACACACACAGAGAGAGAGAGACACACACAGACACACACACAGACACACACACAGACACACACAGACACACACACAGACACACACACAGACACACACAGACACACACAGACACACACAGACACACACACAGACACACACAGACACACACAGACACAGAGAGAGAGACAGACACACACACAGACACACACACACAGACACACACACACAGACACACACACACAGACACACACACACAGACACACACACAGAGAGAGAGAGACACACACACACAGACACACACACACAGACACACACACACAGACACACACACACAGACACACACACACAGACACACAGAGAGAGAGAGAGACACACACACAGACACACACACACAGACACACACACACAGACACACACACAGAGAGAGAGAGACACACACACACAGACACACACACACAGACACACACACACAGACACACACACACAGACACACACACACAGACACACACAGACACACAGAGAGAGAGAGAGACACACACACAGACACACACACACAGACACAGACACACACAGACACAGACACACACAGACACAGACACACACACAGACACACACACAGACACACACACAGACACACACACAGACACACACACAGACACACACAGACACAGAGAGAGAGACAGACACACACACAGACACACACACACAGACACACACACACAGACACACACACACAGACACACACACACAGACACACACACACAGACACACACACACAGACACACACACAGAGAGAGAGAGACACACACAGACACACACACAGACACACACACAGACACACACACAGACACACACACAGACACACACAGACACACACAGACACACACAGACACACACAGACACAGAGAGAGAGACAGACACACACACACAGACACACACACACAGACACACACACACAGACACACACACACAGACACACACACAGAGAGAGAGAGACACACACACACAGACACACACACACAGACACACACACACAGACACACACAGACACACAGAGAGAGAGAGAGAGACACACACACAGACACACACACACAGACACACACACACAGACACACACACACAGACACACACACAGAGAGAGAGAGAGACACACACACAGACACACACACAGACACACACACAGACACACACACAGACACACACACAGACACACACACAGACACACACACAGAGAGAGAGAGAGACACACACACAGACACACACACACAGACACACACACACAGACACACACACAGACACACACACAGAGAGAGAGAGAGACACACACACAGACACACACACACAGACACACACACACAGACACACACACAGAGAGAGAGAGAGACACACACACAGACACACACACAGACACACACACAGACACACACACAGACACACACACAGACACACACACAGACACACACACAGAGAGAGAGAGAGACACACACACAGACACACACACACAGACACACACACACAGACACACACACACAGACACACACACACAGACACACACACACAGACACACACACACAGACACACACACAGACACACACACAGACACACACACACAGACACACACACACACACACACAGACACACACACACAGACACACACACACAGAGAGAGAGAGACACACACACACAGAGAGAGAGAGAGACACACACACAGAGAGAGAGAGAGACACACACACAGAGAGAGAGAGAGACACACAGAGAGAGAGAGAGAGAGAGAGACACACAGAGAGAGAGAGAGAGAGACACACACAGACACACACAGACCTGTTTTAGATTAACAGTATCAGCAGATCATCCCAAGCAAAGTCCATCAGCTGATTATTTAAAGGACGCTGTGTATCTTAATCTTTATAAATATCACGTGATCCTCAGTGGCATTTACGATTTATCTTGTAATGAAATTTTGTAGTTAAAACTTCTAACAGGTTCCTCTTTACCCACAATGCAGTTGGACTACCTGGTGATCGTGGTGCTGTGGGATTTTAGCTCTCGCTTTATCTCCACCTGAAGAGCGCGATGTAGCGACGCTTTAATTCTTTAGTCCATCCAGCTCTCTCACCCCCTCATCCGTAAAAAGCTACATCTCATCTCAGTGATCTCTTCATCTCGTAGATCTCTAACTAGCTGAGGCGAGTCTCCGCTGTAACTCAGCATCCGATAGCTGCATTGCATTCTGGGACTTTTTTTTTCCTCATGATCTTGATTGAAAAATTGACTGAACCTGCTTAGTATTTATACACAGGATTAACAACTAGCTGCTAAATCGTACAACACAGAGCCGTTAAATTCTTTATTTATTTACTTATATACTTATTTATTTACACACAGCAGCTCTGAGTGCTTTCTGGTTTCTCAGCAACGTGACAAGCTGCGATTTTATTTTCTTCAAGAGATCCAAAAAAAAAAAAAAAAAAGCGAGAGGGTGGTGATGGAACTGTTTATAGCTGCTATAACGTAAGTGAAAACAGGAACTAACTTGCTGTAGAAGTTCCCACAACATGAACCATAACTGTAAATGGATAAACAGTAACACAGTAAACACTGTAATCACTGGAAAGCTGCAGCTGAATAAGAGAAATTAAACACTTCAGGAAGCGCAGTTACAGGAAAATAATCAACACTGGGGTTGAACCGTTGAACACGCGCCACTTCTCTTTGCGCCGCATCACACCAACCCATCGTTGATTATTGTCCTATAACTGAACAAACCTAAGAATTTTTTTTTTTTTTTTTTTAATTCCTTACGTACAATACACATCTGGAAACATCTGGACTCGTTATATCTCTCTAATCATTTACTCCTTTAATTACGCAACACGGTGGTTTATTTACTTATTTACCTTCTTATGCATTTATGTTTCTGAACAGCACAAATTCACACACTTTAATCACTTCACACCTACAGGATTTGTGTTTTTATGTCCTAAAAAAAAAAAAAAAAAAAAAAAAAAAAAAAAAGAAGTCAGACTACTGTGACACCTTAACTACCTTTAATTTTTACTTTTTCTTTTATATACTGACTTTTTGTTGTAGTTGTTGTTTATAAAGGATGTAAAATGTTTAATTGTATCATGCAATACACAGAAAAAAACAAAAACTAGACTTGCTATTTTTCTGATCATTTATTAAAAGTTTTCATTTTAAATCCTCAACAGGTCACTAATTATCTGTCTATCTATCTATCTATCTATCTATCTATCTGTAATTTCTGTTTATTTATTTCCTGTAGGAAACTCTTAACAGTGCAAACTCACATTATTCTTCTTTTTATTTATTTATTTGTTTGTTTATTTATTTACTTACTTACTTACAGTAGGAATCTCTCATCAGTGCAAACTCACATTATTATTATTATTAACTTGTGTGTTTATATTTTTAACACAAAAGTTGCACTATTGTAAGAGCTTAATTACCCTTCATTTTAATTTAGATAACTTAAAACATTATTATTTTTTATCATTCCTAGCCAGACAGTTGTATAAAACACACTGAGCTGAAATAAATAATAAACACAGGCCAGCTCTGCAGCTAAGCTAGTCAACATTACAGCCAGACTTCTCCCTTTTACATGCCATTTTTCCCTCCAGAAAACTGGTTTGTTTCCTAACAGATAAAAGATGAACCATTTGCGAATTATGCTATTATAAAATTTAAAAAAAAAGAGAGAGAGAGAGGGAGACAGAAAGAGAGACCAAAACAAACAGAGGAACAGTGAGCAATGCTAACAGGCTAATCAGGACAAACAACAGCTCGGTGGTTAAAGGACTTCAGAAAAAAAATAGGTTTATTAAAAAAAAAAGATTACACACTGACAATGGCTGTAAAAGATACCTGCGGAATTTCAGTGTGAAATTAAACAACCCTTCGTAACTTATTTGCAGTAAGTACGTTTAAAAAAATAAATAAAACAAAATGTACTCGCCTGTTGTTGTAGCAGCAGCACTCCTCCACCAGACGTCCCCTGGAAACAGGAAGGTCCTTTTCTACTCGGATCGCATCCCAATCCGCACCTTAGTGCACTAGGTAGGGCGCACTACTAGCACTAGCTAATACGTCATAAGGGAGACGGAGGGCGCTAATGTAGGGAGCAACGACGCCATTTGGAATTCATCCAGTCATTTCAGTGCGTCTACGACACTTACTGCCTTCTACCGAGCAGGAGGATGAACAGCGCTGCTCTTCTGGACAGAGTAAGGAATAATACACTCTGTGTCCTTCTGTTAAGGGAAATTTATTCCTCGTTTACTACAGCAGTTTGTTACTACGCAAACAAATACATCTTTTAATTTATTTAGAAAGCTGTCATTATATTCTACATTCTCAAGGTTCTTCATATTCATCATTATTCACTACCAGTTTTCACAAGTGTACTTATGTAAATACTGATGTAAATCTGGTTAAATCTACAACTGTGCTCCATATCTACACTACTACATTTAATTTAACTTATTGTATTTTATATTTTATATTTTGTGTGTGTACGTGTTGTATCTTGCTACTGACCATGCTGCTGTAACACAAGAATTTCCCTCACGGGATCAATAAAGTCTATCTATCTATCTATCTATCTATCTATCTACTGACTATCTATTGCTACTGACTATGCTGCTGTAACACAAGAATTTCCCTCATGGGATCAATAGAGTCTATCTATCTATCTATCTATCTATCTATCTATCTATCTATCTATCTATCTATCTAAGAACTACCTATCAAAATTTATTTTTATCCATTTAGAGTTACATGTAATGCTGTGAAGCAAGTTAGTTCCTGTTATGGCTTATATCATAGCAGCGATAAACAGTCGTTCCTTCACCAGCTGCTCTTTTTCACTCTCTCTAAGTTAGACAAAAGAAAAAAGCGGGAAAAAAGGGTAAAGTTACAGCTTAACCTCTGACTGTTACAAAGCGCTGACACTGGAGACTCCTTCCAAAAATGCGAAATAAACGTCTCCTTACGGAAAGCTTATTGTCATCAACTATATGTTTTGTGTGTGTGGGTGTGTGTGTGAAATAACATCCTTTAAAAAAATCTGTTTACTGTTAATAATAGTGGTAGTAATTATGTGGCGCATCCACCATATGAGTCCCTGTGAATGAACCGTTACTATGGAAACGATGTGATTAGCTGCACTACTGTCAGAGCTGCTGTTATGGAAAATTAATCAACCATCAGATTAGGGAATGGTAGAAAATGTCATAGTTCATCTTCACTCATTTTAATGGAGGGTGCCAATAATTTTAGAGCTGACTTTTCCCAACTCTTTATACTATTTCAGTTACTTTTAATTAGTTTTAATTAGGTAGTGGAGTTATGATTGTAACCAGCAGACGAACTGATTAGATTTGGTAATTGATCGAAACAGTCTCAAGGTCACAGCAAGGTTAAACGTCTGAGAGTTTTTCTTCAACAGCTTCCTTCCTGTTTGAAGTGTATTTTTGAGGAACACAAATTAGTAACAGGAAGGACTGGACTTGTTGGCCGCGTCAGTGTCGAGTTCTGTCTGTTATTCAGGATTTAATCTGATTTATATTTTGAGTTTATAAAAATGATCGTTTTTGCTTTCATTATAAAAACTTACACAATTATAAGAACTGTGTGAACCACTGATTTTGCTCAAGAACCCACCAACAATCACCTACTGCCAAAGATGGAGAGAATGTGTGTGTGTGTGTGTGTGTGTTTCAGATCATGAAGCTAAATGACAATGCCAGATCACTAAGAGATATTTTTTACAGCGTGTATAATCCACATCAATTCCAGTTTCCTTCCACTGGCCCAAAAAAACCCCAAAAAACAAAAAAACACAGAGGCAGGAAGACTGTCTACCTTATTTGTCTAAAAATGTGAATGTGTCTGTGCATGTTTGGGGGTGTGTGTGTGTGTGTGTTGCCCTGCGTTGTACTGTTGTCCCATCCCAAGTGAATCGTCCCACCTCGGACCCGGTGTTCCCGGGATCGGCTCCGGATCCACCACGACCCCAGCCAGGATAAAGCAGTTGAATTTCTCCAACAATAAGCTTTTCATTTAGTTTTCTCAGGTACAGTATGTCATATGGATTTTAAAAAGAAAAACAATGGTGCTGTATTCTTTAAAAAAAAAATGATTTCGACTGACAGAAACAACAGTGTCTCTACTGTAAAACTTTACTTATAATATTTTCATATACACAAAGGAGTACAGTACAGTTGAAGAGGATTCTAACATGGCAGCAACGACTTTGCCCCACTTTTCCCCAGACCAAACCGGTGTGTGTTTCGTCTTCTCTGCAGCACCAAAGCACACTCGGATTCGGCAACTAACACGCCATACAAAAACACACATACGCACACACACTCACGCACACGCGCACACACAGAAATGTATGACAAAAGTGTAAAACAGTGAGAACTGATTCTACAAAGTCCATAAATATGAAGAGACTAAAGGAAAGCAAACATGCTTTTTTTGACAAGAAAGATGGCTGCTGCAAAGCTTACAACAAAAAGAACGAAAACAAGTGGGGCAGAATCTTTAACATTCAGTGGATATCAAAAGAGAATGATTGTAAGGCCAAAACATTGTTCAAACAATAATAAAACATGAGGGTCCTTCATTTGGAACAGCAGTCTCTCGCTTGCGCTGGGTAAATCACTAGTCGGGAAGTTTTCTCATTCCAGTCTGTTGGATCGGATAAAAAATAAATCACATGTCCAATATACAAACCACATATAATGACTGTTTAATTATCTAACGTTTGGGGAACAAGATTCAGAATGTCCACGAGGACTTGATGTAGCCCCTTGAGGTACGCCTTCTAAGCTAACGATACAAAAGGCACAAACCTGTTACCGTCTAGTGGATGTATTACTATGCTGGATTCAAGATTTATCAAAATATCTGACGAGGCTATCGCTAATGTAGAAATCCGTCGATCAAATGCTAACTGCTAACTTTCCCGCTAGCTTTTGTTGTGTTAGCTGTGTCAGCATTTCAGATTTCAGAAGTATTTCCGTTTTTTTTTTTTAAACTCATGCTTCCTGCTCTGTATTAAAGGCCTACTGAAAGCATAAATTACTGTCTAATCCTTTCCTATCTCACGATAAGACATTTGAACATCAGAACTACGTCAGTCTTGTTACAGAAACCACTGAGATATTGAGCGTAATGGAATAATATTTTGTTAAACACTGGAAAATGAGGAAACAATTGAAACCAGTGTGAAAACATTTGATAAAACGTGAGCTTGGGTTTTTTTTTTTTTTTGGCGCGTTTTTTTAGGTCCAAATTTCTGCATTGCAGTCTTTCAACAACAAAAAAAGTTCATTGTACAGGCAAAGACAAATCTACAATAATCAGAAAAAGAGCATACCCTGCAGAGGAGGAAGCACAAGGGTACTTTAAAGAAAAATTCCACCTAAGTTTGCTTTACAGTGTTTCTTAAAACAAACAAACAAAAAAAAACCTTTTCAATCGTAACCCACACGTTAACTAGTTTTTTTCACGTATGGCTGTACAGTCCATGACTGGAGTTCGGCACGGATCATTTTTGCAAAAACCCTCAAAACCCTCTGAAGAATCGTTTTTGAGGATATTTCTTGAAATGTTTTCACTGAGGCTCTCTGCATTCACTGAATTCAGTGTCATGAGTATACTATTAGTTTTGAGTAATTAAATAGACAAACCAAACAATATAAAAATAAGAACTGAAGATTAGAATTGTAGAATTGAAGAGTAGTATTTCGTTTAAAAGTCCATGCACTGAACCGCTTTCACGAATCCTGACTGAGTCGAGGTGTGTAAAGTTTATTTCGACAGCAGTTAGTTACCTTAGATAAAGGCGTACGTACAAATGAACATGTCTCTCCTACAACGTGCAGCACAGAAATCATACCCGATGCCTGGAATGTCATAATAAAGCTCAAAGTAAAACTGTAGTTCTGGTCATTTCGGTTTGTTTTGCTGTCGTCTCCACCACAGAAGGCAGTTCTTTTCCAACTCTCTACTCTACCTCTTAAAGTCGAAATTCACGAGTGGGGATTAAGTCACTGAAAATCCTGTTTGGTGTGATGCAGTTAAACTGTTAATGTACTCTTGATCACGTTTTTTTTTTTATCCACTGTTAGGGCTTGTGATTGCCAAATGCTTCTTCTAATGAAATTTATTGTCACCAAATTCTGAATGGGACACACAGAACCAGCCTACTAATTATACGAAAGCATGGTCAATATCCAAAAGTGCATCACTGAGATCAAGGATCATCAGTCTTATCTGAATTTCACCCAGGTGGCTGCAGGTTTTCATTCTAACTCAGCAGGACAAACACCTGATTCCATCTCAAACATAATTTGAAGTGGAGAATTATAATTTAGTACAGCTACTAACTGGCTGAGTGGTGCGGTGGTCCAGTTACAGCGGTGGTCCAGTTACAGCGTACACACAAGTGGGATTTGACTACCAGAGTCTCGATTCTGAACGAGTTATTTAAATCTGTCAAGCTATAACTTCCAAGATTTGTTCATCACTAATATGACCTTCCTGGCTCTAAAGGTTTCCTGGTACCACCTGGTATCCTTAAATAACCACAACTGGGCCAAGGCTCACTTTTTACAGAATCTGTTTTTTTATGGAAGAACTGAGAAACTAATTAACTAATTTGACCCAAACACCAATCTATGTAATCAGAACCAGTGTTATCCATTTAAAAGTCCAGTTTTTTTTAGATTCATGTGTTCTTAAAGACTTGGAGTCATCTTGACAAGTGTTGCTGCCCCACTTCGAGCTTACCAGATGTCTTCCATTGTTCCATCCCCGTCCATGGTTTGCCAAAGATAAAAATGTAAACAGTAGGTGGAGATGACAAAACAAAAAGAAACACAAAGAAGCACCAGACAGTAACTTTATACCCAATACAGGACTTCTGACTGAACAGCCAAAGGTCCACAGCACCACTTTATTTTTCCAGTCCCCTTTGTCAAAGTGGACTTGGTTAGAGAAGGCAAGCTGACCTCTTTTTTAATCTCAGCATGTTGCCCAAGTCCGTTAGAGTCAAAAAGAGCTGCTTTGCATCCAGCTGAGCGCGCACTAGCTGATCTCTGAGCCCCTCCAGATAAGAGCGCTGATCTGAGATCAGATTCCCTGCTTCATTCCTACAGGCTACAAAGCGTAACGAACGGAGAGATGGAACTTTGCCTATCTCGCTGCCCAATGACTGAGACCGTCTAGCGAGCGAGTGCGTGATGGATGAATGGATGGATGAACGGATGGATGGATTTGTGGATAGTAAACACAAATTGCTCACTTCCCCCTATATGACTCGTCCACTAAACCTTCAGCGTCAAAGTCTTCATCCACGCAACTGTCGTCATCCCACTCGTCCTCATCCCACTCCTTTTCAAATTCCTCCTCTTCGTCCTCATCTTCGAATTCATCGTAGTCCACCTCCCCGTCCTCATCTTCGTCTTCTATGATCTCGAGTCCCATATCCTCACCCCCAATCAGCCCTTCCACCACCTCTCCATCCTCTACCTCGGCCACGACGTCATCTTTCACCTCTTTAGACAGAGAAGAGGCAGGAAGCAGGTCTTCGTCCAACACTACGTCATCCTCAAAGGGTACTCGCTGGCTGCTGTAGGGCGCTCTCCTGGGGGCGGGAGGGATGTAGAGCTCACTGGTGGGCGGAGTTAACCTGCACTTGGCTACGCTGGGTAGCGCGGATAAGACAGGCATTCCCGGGGTGTACTCGCGAATCTCTCCAGGTTCCAGGGGGTCGGGGCCACACGGGTCGTGCTCGCTGCACGAGAGCTTGCCGTCCAACTTGGAGATGAAGAGCATGCCGTCACGATGCTGCTTGCAGTACGAGCTGGGGCACATCTCGCAGAACGATGCCGCCTCCTTGCCACACTCGTTACACTGGTGCCACGGGCACTCCCAGCGACCTAACAGCAAACACAAACACACACTTAGCGTCATCATAGGGGCATTTAGGGCTAGTTTATATGTGCAGCTGTTATGACTGTCTGTTGTAATGCTCCTTGTGAAGTGCCACCTAAACAGACAAGACCAAACTGACTCTCTGTTTTGAGCCAACACGTGTTGCTTTGTAGCTTGTTGGAAGTACTAGTTATTTTAAAATCTGTTGTATTCTGCGTACCTGATTAGTTATCCACCAAAATCTTAGTTTTTCCTTTTGTTGGTTATTTTGGAGTATGCTTGTTCCTGAAGTCCAAATCCACAGTTTCAATTTAATGTGATGATACAACTATCTAAATAAAATCTCACTGATTTGCTAAAAAGTGTTCAGTGTTTTTGGTCAAGAGGGGAGTCCACGATCTCGTTCATGGTGGGGTCCGACTCATTACAACAGCTTTCACATTTTCACGCAAAATCAGCCATTTTATTACCTGTTCACTGAGTTTGCCTTTCATCACTACAAACACTGTACTGTAAAAAAAAAAAAAAAAAAAAAAAAAAAAAGGTACCAGATACTTTCTAAAGATTTGTGTGCCTCTGTTCTCACCTGCGGGTCTCTTGGACAGGTTGAGACAGTCGGCGTGGTAAACTTTGGGGCAGCCGGGTTTCTTACAGGAGATAATTTGCCCGCCGTCTCCGCAGTAGAAACATTCATCCTCACGCTCCTTCACCACCTGCAGCTGGCTCTTCCTCTTTGCAGACATTTTCTTCTTCCCTTTACGGGCCTTGTCCTCCGACGGGGGCTGATTCTGAAACAGCAGCACATGTACATGTGTAACAGTACTTCAGAGTGTTCGGCCGTTTTCAGCATGAAGCGTTTAGTGCATGTGGTGCGATTTCCACCTCGGTGTGTGTTTTTTTTTTTAATCAGGTGAGAACACAGCAATCACATTCGGTGTGGACCAAAACAACCGGTCTCAGAATGTCTGAGCAAGGTGGTCTCAGTCTGCTACTAAGTGATGTCTGGTGCGATTCAACTGCAACAAGAAAGCCAGGAAGTGAACCAAACGGGCCGTGTGTTTCGGTATTTGCAGCTTTTTTTGTTTTTCTAAATGCGAGCTGTTAAACTGAGCTGTAGCGCTACAGAAATGTGGAGATTTGGACTGACAAATGATGAGAGAAAATCAACACTGGATGCGATACACAAAACCTTTCAAACTACATATTTCTATAATTATCTAATCATCAGCGCTGACTCTGTGTTCTCCATGATTTTGGGGATTTCTACATGCATTTGGCGAAAGGTTTTTACATTTTCCGTTGTCATATTCCTGACAGTGAATGAAAGCTTTTTTACAAGCATATTTTTAGCTTCGCACACCAACGATTTTTGGTCCATTCAATTATGTGCAGTGTGAAATCAAACCAAACCATGCAGCAAACAAACCAAAAGTATTAATTTCGCTCTGATATGGAGTCGACAAACGGACTAACTAAGGGTGTGTTATGGGGCTTTCACCCCTGTTAGTCCGTTTGTCAACTCCAAATCAGAGCAGAATTACAGCCAGTAATTACATAATCTGCAATAACTGCAGGGAGGAAACAGGGAACAGTAAACCATCTTCCAATCGATCTCCTAGCTCCATAAAATAACATCTAATGTTCATTGATTGGCGTGTGTATGTGTGTGTGTTGCTGCTTATCTGTGGTCAGTAACTGATCATTAATAACCACGTTGCATGCTGTACCTTCGGTCGAACACCCAGGAAGCCGCTGCAGTTTGGCGCTCCGCATTTACACACCGTCTTGCCGTTACCCAGACACTCCAGGTTATAGTTGAAGGTGAGCTCCACACCTGCAAAACAGTGGGTGAGACCATTAAACTAGACAGGGATGAACATGAATGAACTCAAAACATTCTCCAGGGCTTCTTTCTTTCTTTCTTCTAGTGCTTCTTTCCAGGATTTTCGAAAACTTTTCGAGTCAATACGAGTGCACTGGCCAAAAGATTACTAATGTGACATGTGGGAAAAGGACGGGGCTTGAAGGGGCTCAGGGTAAATATCGCAGAGTTCAAAACACCTACGCAGTTGTAATTTGAGGGGAAAAGATCAAGTCAAGCGGGTTTTTATTGTCATTCCTCTATACAGGCTTGTACACACTGGAACGAAATGTTGTTTCTCCAGGATCATGGTGCAACACAAAACAGTACTCAAGACTACATAAAGTGCAAATAAACAACAGTGTGAGACGAGTGCAGGACAATAAATACGCAGAACAGAACAATAAATACACAGGACAATAAATACACATAGAATGTGTGCTGTAAACTGTAAACTATGAAACTGTACAAAGATGACTGCTCTTTTGACGTACTTGGAGTGATAACTGAAAATCCCAGCGTACTCCGATGTTAAAATATGGAGCAAAATGTGTGGAAGTCAGCAGGTCTGCACAGATCAACCCACGCATGTAGTGAATTACACTGCGGATGAAATAACTAAAAGCTTTTCTCACCTGCAGGAATGTCCACGAGGGCGAAGAGCCCGACTCGCGTGTCCCCATTCACTGTCCATTTCTGAGTCTCACAGTTGGGCTGGCAGCAGTGGTTCATGAAGCGTGCCTGGTTTCCCTTCGGTCCTGCGTCAATGATGCGGTCCTAAACACAGGTAAAAGCATGGCTCACGTTAGGGAAGGGGGACAATCTGATAGCCATATAATGCTTAAAAAACAGATCATTTGTTAAATCGTGTTAAAGATGGCAGAAAAAGATGGAGGAGTCATTTTATAAATTCACGTATGTGAATGTATAAATTCACTGTAATGGAGTACAATAAATGCATAAATGAATTATGATGAATTAAGAGTTGACACTATTTAAATATGTATGAGTAAACTTATTAGTTTTAAATAAGGAAAGGAAAATGAGTAACTGGCTTCATGTATTGTATGTTTCAGGGCTAGATCTGAATCATCGAGAAAGACAGAGAAATGAAACATAAGTGAATCGCCTCACAGTCAGCGCACAAACAGGAATTACGTCACTGTCTAACTGCTCACGTGCTACACTGACTGAGGAAGTGTGAGGTACAGAAGGTCGAGTGAGACATCATGTTTCGTGTGTTCTGAAGACTTGCCTTATCCAGCGTGAGCATGTAGAAGTTGCTGATGTTGTTCTCCTGCGCATGTTTGATCCTGGCGCGACACTCCTCCTCATCGATCACCTCGCCCACGTACTCGCTCACAAACGCACCCTGAAAGGAGCAGCAAACAGCCTCTTCAGATTCACCATGTCTGCGTGTTGGCCTAAAGCTGACCACTTCAAACAATAAATACGTCAAGCATTCCTCTTTTGCGTCGCAGTTCCCATGGTGACGAAAGCCATGAGTATGAGTCTCCACCCCTGTCCTGTCATTGGTTTCTTCCTCTACTGTGTGCACCTGTTCTGTGTTAGCTCACTCATTAGTTTGTATACCTGGCTGTTTCTTTGTCTCATCGAATGATATCATGTGTTTTTAAGCCTTGTTCTCTGCTTCCATGTTTCCTGGTTTTGAACCCGCTTATGTTTTTATTTTTGTATTATGTATTATACTGTTTTATTGTTTCCTAGCTGTATTCTGACCCCTGATATGGACTTTGATGATGAGTCTTGGATTGCCATTAATTAAACAAACAAAGCATTTATGCACATGTATCCTGCCTTCAATAGTATGTAAACCACATGTTACAAAATAAGACTAACACTACTAAAAAACTGAAGGAAGGCCAGCACCGAGCCCTGAGGAATCCCTGTGTTCGCCTTTATTTTGATTACTTTACATGTCGCTATTTTTTTTGTCTTATACATCAGTTAATTTGTATGATTTATTTGATAATCTTATCTGATTATTATTTGAATGTGTTATGTTTAGGTTATTTGTATAATTCCTGTAATTCATGTTAAGGCACATTTCAATGAATGAAACATGGTCTATCATGTGCATTTATTGGCTAATGGCCAGTGAAGTGTCCTTATATCAAAACATTCGTGACAAGGAACAATTAGAGAAGTAAAAGACACTATGATGTGAAGCAGGATGGAATTACAATTACATTTTTGACTGGATCTATATCCTGATATAAGAAAACAACCTGTCAGACAATCAAAAAAACACATATTTTCATTGGACACAGAATAAAGTGTAATAACTGCAGAAATCATCTGGTTATCCAAGTTCATAAAGCAAAAAAGAGCAGAATGCCCTCTTACCTTCTTGATGTCATTGATGCTACGGAGCCCCCAGCCACGTGACAGTGTTCTGAAGATCTCCACTGGAGTGTACTCGCGTTTGGTAAAGCACTGGTTCTGGCACCTCTCTCCTGCCGCACACACCTGCGGGTGGCACTCGTACATCAGCATGCGGTTGATACACTCTGAGTCTATGCCGCATGGGTTCTCGTCTGTGGCCTTGCAGTTACAGCGCGGGATCTCCGACAGGTCCGCAGTCACGATCTGCACCTTCCCTACTGGTCGGTTCACCTGGAGGAAACCAAAGTGAACAAAGGGTACGTAAATAAAAACTCACGGCTAACTTGTGACCCAGTAATAAATATTCAAAGCTTAACCATATGGAATATTTTTCCAGAGATCTCCTGTACACTCTAAAACAACAGACCTTGGACATGAACTAGGACATAGGCGCTTCTTCTGTGCACTAAATCAACTTGTTAACCAACCAGATTAATAAAGTTTCTGCTTTATTTCACTTTTATAAAAATATTGCTGCTTCCTCTGCTGCGTAATGTTCACCCGCCCCTTACTGAAGCAGCCAATGAGAGGAGATGTCCTGATATTTTCTTGACAGAGGAAAAATCATCAGGAAGACAGGGACCCACCTTAATGTGTCTGTATGGTGGAGGCTTTTTGTCGTTCTTCCTATCTTCCTGAAGCTGCCTCATCTCCTTCTCCGCCTGGAGCTCTCGGAATCGCTCAGCTGCCTCGTTTAAAGCTGTACGAAGTAAATATGGATAGTATCATCCCTCGGTTCAGTTCACATGATCATTCTAATAAAACCATCCCTGGTGTCCTAATGCAGCTCATCTTCCCTGCTTAAACATAAGCAGTTCGAAAATATGCTACATAGCTAGATGATGAGACTCAGAAGCAAGACAAGTTCTAAAGTGTACAGAACTGGATGGAGGACCTTGCTCTAAAACTCTCAGAATTCTTTACTACAGCTTATTTGAGCACCTTTCTTGTAGACAGCATCTGTGCCTTTGCCCATTTTCTCCTTGTTGTGGGCGTCGCCCTCCATATAGGGAAAGCAGCGGGCCTGGTACGTCCACACGTAGTCCTTGGAGCCAAAAAAGTGTACGGGGAACTCGCCTACCTCGTGCCTCATGCGCGAGATCTTCTCGGGTACGTTCTTGGGTTGAGTCACCTCTGCTGGCCACCACCTGTTCAGAACACATTGGCAGAGACGTCAAACGTAGCGTTTGAATGTCAAAAAGGATATCATTTGCTTTGGAAATGATCGAAGCAACCGCTGTAGAACACTGACCTGTAGCGGCCCACTTTCACCCACAGGATATCCTTGTAGTGGGGTTTCTTGCCTGCGCGACAGTCGTTGCAGTACCAGCTCTCTTTGGGCATCTCGATGTTCAGACACTCGCGATGGAAGGCAGCAGGACAGGACTCGCAGCACAGCAAACTTCCTCCTAAACCAAAGATCAAATATTACAACTTTCCTACTTTTTCTCAAATGGGGTTCTGACTAAAGGCTCCTTTGGAGACTAAAATGTCTTCTGTTTACAGAGACGCTTCAGTATTTAGAGACACTGATATGCAGAGCTTTGCAGTGCTTTAAAGATGCAGTCTGTAATGTTTAAAAGTGTTTCTAGTTCTGCAATGATACACTAATAACAGTGGATTCATAATATAACTACGTATTGGTTCTTGCTAGTTTCTTCATTTCTTTTTTTTCTGTCCCGGAAATTTGCGCTGCCTCTAGATTCCAATGTGTTTACATCAAACCAACACACTCTTATAAACAGAGCTCATAAAATTCATTTTTAGTGTTGCAATGAGGGAGGTGAGACCTTCAGAGCAGACGAAGCACCAGCTGACGTTGATGTGCTCGTGGTTCTTGCAGCCTTTGCGGGGGGTGAAATGGTTGGGACACAGGAAGCTGTTGTTGGCCAGCGGAACACTGCCGGCGGCCATACAGTAGTCATTTGCGTGATACGCCACTGGACAGCGCACACAGCGGGTCAGGCGACCTGTAGCGCACACACACACACAGTCAGTTGCACAAAGATTGTCTTAGGTGTTTGGGTGAAAAAGCTATTTAAAGCAAGTGCTAGCTTTTCCTGTGCATTCATGTTCTCTGATATTAAACGAATGAACGCTTTCAGAAGGAAAGTAGGAAGTTCTGAGTTGGAAAATTGTCATGATTGGAGCATAAGTAACATCTAGTATAGCAATTTAAAAATAAATTGACCTTAAATGTGATTATAAATGTGAAGTTCAGTTTGGTTTTGTTATTTATTTGTTCAACAGAGGACCAAAGAATCGATCAATAAGTCTTTGTGATATCACATTATAAGATGATATACCGTACAAAATGATACCATGCTATACGTTTTCGATTAGACTATGCGTGACTTGGCTACTCACCCTTGGAGCTGGAGGGGTTTGTGGGGTTGGTGATGTAGCAGGACAGACAGACATGAAGAGAGCAGCGGAAGCCTCGGTTCTGTTGAGTCGTGGGGGCGAATTTTATTATACACTCCATGTGGTAGAACTTCCCACACACCGGGATCATACAGCGTCGGACATCCTCGTCTGGTTTCTTGCACACAAAACATGTGTGCACGCCTTGGAGAGAAAGGAAACAGACATAAAAAATATTCTTATGACCAGTGAATGTAGCACTAAACTGCTCAGTAAAGCTACCTAAGTGAGTTAGTAGTGCACTTTTACATGTTACTAGATAGCGAACACAAATTTTATGCTCTTATGGTTGAGACATGACCTTAACTGTTCTATGATATTATACGCTCTTCAGTGAACTTCTTGCTTGATTCAGAGCTGAATTTAAAAGACCATTGCTACTCAAATGTATGCAGAAGAAGCTTTTTCATGTCAGTGTATGATGTAAATGTCAGATTGTCAGGGTTAAAGGAAATTCTTCAACATGTAAAAATGTGCAAAATGGTATCCCACAAGGTTCTGTTCTGAGCCCCGTTTTTTTTCCCCTCTCATTATATTCAAACACTTGGACATGAAATGTGCAAACATACTGTTGGCTTTCGCTTCTAGATTCAACAGCATAGCTATGCAAAATGAAAGATTGTGTATTCCTGATAAAACAAAAATCCTGGTATCAGGTATGAATGCTGCGTTCAAGTAAAACTTGCAACTCGAGTAAAAACTTGTAACTAAAACTTGTAAGCTTGGAAACTTCCGACCGCCGAACTAGGAAAAACATTTGGCAACCACAGACAAGGGAAGCCAACAGAGGTCATACAAGAGAGGCTATGAAGGTTCATACAGAACTACAAACTAGGCTAAAATGAAACACTGTTCTACAGACTTTTCTATATCTTTTCTAAGCGCACCTTTAGTGCACTCCTGGCAGATAAAGCGTCCTCTGGGGGTCTCGCTGAGGCCGATACACTGTAGGTGAAAAGCTCCACAGCACTGTCCCTCACACAGCAGCAACTCGCCTGTCTTCTCACACACCTAGGGAACACACAACATACACACCAGTCATAAAAACCATGCCATATCGCACCTGAAACTGGCACTGAGCCATTACAGCTACAGATATACAGGTCTAGTGCTTTTCTATCACATCACATGCATTAAGCGTAGACATTATTCACTAAACATTGATCCATAAATCATTTACCTGACACACATTCTCCTTCAGTGAGGCGCCTCCTCCTTTCTCTGATACCTTTTTACTGTTAGACAGACTTGTTTCAGCAGTTAAAGAGTCTCTGGCCTGGACGGCGCTCTCATTCAGTGCTGGACCAAACACCTGAACAGTGAAGACAGAGGCACGCAAGGGATCAGAAATCACTTCCATCATCTTCATTTGTGGTATTTCACTCTGATAAATTAAGGCAGTGGTTCTCAAAGTGGGTCTGTGAAGCACAGTAAGTGTGTCTGTTTTTTTTGTTATTTATTTAGTTAGTTAGTTAGTTACAGGACTGGAAATCACAACCCAACATTATCAGATGTTAGATTTATTATCGACTTCTTAACGCTATTAGCCTGTTTGACTAATCACTTAAATTAAATCCAAACCTCAATTACTCAAAAGTAGCCTATAAATAATGTTAATTTGTGGTCTGTCTTTGCAAAAAAGCTACATGGCTCCAGTAAATATACAGAATATCAGTGTACACATTTAAATCATAAAACCTAATATTTAAAAATATTATCCCGATTTAAGAGTTTATTACATTTCCACCATATTCATGCTGGCTTTTGGGCAGGAATGTGTATTAGGGATAGGGACACAACCGCCTGACTGTTTCTCACCTCTGTGTTTAAAGGTCCTGGGTTGTCGCATGGATTCTGCTCGGCTGTTTTAGGCTCAGCTGGACTGCAGTTCTCTCCTGGGATGTGGCTCTGGAAGACGCTGGGCGTTGCGGGCTGCTTTAAGGGCGTCTGTGCATCACCCGGTCTGGGTGTTATACCTTCAAACAAGAGACAAATTAAATCTATCCAAATATGGCAGGAGATCAGAAACACCTAAAGCAACTATTTGTTAACACTACGGGAAAAAGAGAAACAAAACAAAAGTGCTCACCTGATTTAGAAGGAGGGCCGGACAGAGTGGTTCCAGGCACTTCATTTTTCTAAAAATTGAAAATACAAATGTCTTTAACAGCCAATTATTTTATAACACAAACTTTTCTTTTTAAAGTGAATGTTTAGGGGAAAAAAATCCTAAAAATGTTTGGCATGCAAAAAAGGCAGACAGTTTACTCATGTGGTTTACCAAGATGCCTAATTAAAACCTTTAAGCTTGCAGCTCTGGTAGAAAACTAAACAAGCAAACTTCAGACAGCAAACACATCTTGGCTGACTGACTGCGTTTGAATTTAGGGGAACATTTTCTCCCCAGTTTGGAGAGAACAACGATGGAGGTTGATGGCTATCACATGCTTCCGCTGAGACACATGAAGCCAAACAGTCGCATGTTTTCAAACTGCTGCTCGTGCTGTGTCACAGGGCAGTGTAACACTCTTGAAAGAAAGTGCTATCTGCCCTCTTCTGCATAACGAGCTCACAGATTGGCTAGCGCTGCACTGATTGCCAGACAGCATGAGCAGCAGCATTGTCAGGATTCAAACTTCGCAATCTCCCAATGACAGAATGAATATTTTTATGTTGGGCCACTCATGAGCCCCCATACATAGCATTTTTTGACTGTTCATTTAAGTCTAAACACAAGAAACTACTACCTGAACATCTTTGACCACTGCTTCCTCTGACCATTGACCCTGTTGCTTAGACTCCTAATTTGACAGAGAAAGGAAAACAGACGATAAATATCCAAATAACACATTGACTCTCCTTAAAATGTGTGCAGCAGGAAAGGTTTTCACCTTCTTCTTTGGGATCCTGAGAATCTCGTCCTCAAAAGCAGAGTCCAGGACTTTCTGCGTGGGCTTCCTTGGCCTTTTTCTTTCTGAAGATGCTGCAAGATTGAGTGTGAGTTAACACTCTTGAAGTGACACAAAGGGAGCGCACCTGCCTAAAAAGCGCAACTCTTACCTGTTTTCTTTTCAACCGATTCTGCCTCGACCACGGGAGCTTTATGGGGCGTTGATAAAGGTGGTGAAGGAAAAATGTTGTCTGCTTCATCTCGAGTAAGCTGCCGTTCGTGCTGTGATGGTTCCGTTATCCAAGTCTCCGACAGCTGACCTGCAGCTGAGCTCACACCGTCAGCCAGTGGAGGTTTCAGGGTCTGCTCACCAACATTAGTGTTATTAATCGAAGACGTCTGCAGGCAGACATGATAAGGTCAATTTTAGAAAATTACAGGGTGAAATATGTTTCTCTTTTGCATGTATCTCAATCACAAAATAAAGCTCTAGCATTTTAAATTATATATTGGTATAATTTGCATTTCTTTTGACTTGTAATGCAATGTGTTTAGACCTGCCTTTATTCACAGCCTATATCTGTTGGTTACACAGCATCCTTACTCAATGTAATGCAGATTATACAGTAAATAAAATAATTCCTAATGGTAAAACATATTTATGTTATCTTAAAGTTAAGGACTAAAAGTATATTACAGGCAAAAAAACTTGCTGTTTGCAAGAAATCAGTCGCAGCAACATCCAAAGGGTTTTCCCAGATCGCCTCAAATTTATGTATCACTTTTTTGGTACAATGGCAATTTTTACAGGAAAGAAGTATAGCAAAGTACAAAATTTTAACAAGTATAAAACAAGCAGTGGTACTACAATGTCAAAAACTACAACCAAAGAGAAAAATGAAAAAAAAATTTAAAAATCCTTTTACATCTCTAATAATCTCTCAGGAGAACACACATCTGGAGACGCCAGTGAGAACGTCTGGCTGAAGCATGGTTAGCAACAAAGTCGGTTTCGAGTTTCTAAGCCAATCCAATGCCTTGTGAAGGCGGAGCTCAAAATAGGTGCAGCCACCGACAACAAACACACTGTGGCATGGATTTCACCAAACAAGATGCTGGTTATGCATGAATCTGTGTGTCGTGTGAAAAACGACAAGCAGTAAAAATGTCTTTTGCAAGTCAAACGGTTCAGTCAAACACTATATTTGGATGTTGAAGTCCTCAGACAGCAGGAAATTTGAGCAGGTTTTAAAAGGAAAGTTTGAGAACATGGTGTTTTTGGGCTTATTCTCACTGCAATTTTGTTTTAAAACACTGTCTCCAGATATGGCAGAAATAAAGGCAATACACTGCTTACTGCTCCAGGAACAACACAGACATAAGACTTACTGTTTTGGAGGACTCAAGGGTTTTCTTAGTTTTCTTCTTTGAAGTGAAGATTTGTTCATACTCCTCGCTCCACTCGAGCAGCCTCTTGCTTGGCTTCCGAAGTCTTTTGCTCTCTGTGAGATTGGTAGCATGAAGAAAAAAAAAATAAAAATCAATGAATTAATGCCTCACTAATGAATCAGGCAACCAACACGAAACCCACCCTGTGTGATGAAAGCTTTTCAATCAAAGCATGAAGTCAAGATTCAACGTCCTGCTCCTTACTGACTAGGCAGTCGTTAAGTAAGGAATAAAACACTCGTTCCCTCACCAGCCTCTCTTTTTTCTCTTTCTTGAAATTAATAAGGCAAAAAAAGCGCGAAGACTTTCCCATGGTGGAAAACTTACTGACCATTACAAAGCTCTGACACTGGAGACTCCTTACAGAAATGTCTCCTTATAGAAGGAAGTCTTCTCCATCATTCATTATACATTTTACTTTGTTAAAGAACAACACTTATTTATGTGTTTATTATTATCGACCTAACTGTTTCCATAGTCAAGTGTTGCTCCAAAGGTGTCTAACAAGCTGATAGCTAACCTTTTCACACAACCATAACAGTGTGTGTAGATATCACATTATAGCTAACAGGGCAGTTTTACAGCCGGCTTTCAAGCTAGTATTAGTTATCTAGCTAGTTATGTTAGTCAGCTAACCCCTCAGTACAAGAGCTAACCTTATTTAAAAAGCTTAGCTAGGTTTTTATTTAAACTGAGATGAGACATAGTGTGCATAGTAAACTAAAGACTATATTTTTGGACAATGCAATCCTAATTTGCTGGTTAATGCTGGAGTTTTGCAATTTTGTTTGGGCACAAGCTAATTTTTAGTATTTCTGTTCTATTACTATGGTGCCTGAGTGGAGCAGCGGAAAAGGACGTGTAACAGTTTAAATTCGCCGACGCAGCGGGATATTTTCGAACCCATTTTGGTCCAAAAATGTGCGTTACTGCCTACAGAAACACCCCCTCAGTGCAGACGCAGGGATAAGAAGGTATTTTACTGATTTAAAGCCCTGTTCTATTTCTTAACACCCGGTTTGGTGGATGTATGCGATATTTATGTCACCCCTCTCCAGCATGAACATTCAGCCTCACCAGAATACTGACATTTAAATTATTTTACCTTTAACAAATAAGAACTCCATAGAAATAGAAATCCATTCAAAATATTATACTCTGTCTTCAATATATACACTAATAAAATAACCAGCTTATTTATTTAATAGTATCAGTATCAATGTTGTTAGGAAACCAAAACCATTCAAATTTGCATTTTACACAAGGATCAGTTCACCTCTCCCGATTTCTACTCTACTCACTTTAGACAACACATTTTTGTTTGTAATGCAATCTGATATAATTAGAGTGTTGTGACCCATAAGCACCCAGTTCCACTGACAGAAACTTGGCAGCAAATAAACAAACAATTAAATGTGACTCATATAATGTTTTAATTGTAGACACACACCACAAACGATAGCATTATTCTTGCATTTTATTGTGTTTATCTATCCTGTGGGTTTTGAACTCTTTCATTCTGTCAATATTCATCATTGATCTTCTGCTCGTTTCTCTATAATGCCTTTTTGATCTCTCTATTAACCAGATAACACTATATTTAACCCCTTGCATGTTTTAAATGATTGTGGATTTTGAATAAAACTACACGCACACGTATTCAGGTTTTTATGTATTTTACATATCCAATAAAATATCTGCAGAGACAGAAAGTATATTTGCTGAAAGTTCTGTAAGCCAAGCTGATTATTACAACCAAAAGTATTGCAAAAGCTATCTAATGAATAATAATCATAATGAAAACATCACTGCACTGCACACACTTAAGAAAATAAGAGGAGCTGATTTGATTGGTTAATACAGCTGCACGCCTAACCACGCCTAACGTATCCATTCAAACCTAACCCCTCTGTAGGACAAAGATACCAAAGAAATACACAACACCGTGATCTAATGCTTTGTTTCTCTAGGTGTGCATTGATCATGAAAACATCATGATAGTAAATAATATTGTTGCCAAGGTTCCAAATCATCCTGCCATTAAAAACCTGATCTCCATCACCAACAGATGGAATCCATTCATTCAGAGACTCCCGACAGCGCGGTCATTACACTGCCTAATACAGAAAAGATGTGTACCATCGACGTTTGTCATCTCCTCATCAGCATACAGTTTGGGAAATCTGACACTACTGATGTATTTACTATAAACAGATTATAAACTGTCAAGCAGCCTCACATGAAATAGTTAGCAGAAATCTACATCTATGAGCTTGTAACCCTGAGTAGCTGTGATGTTCCTGACCTGCCATTAACTGACTGCTGACATAAACTAAAAAATCATCATCACAGCTTAAACTAATTTCAGTTCCAATGCCCTCATATCTTTCTAAGAAAATCAGAAAATACAATGATGACCAAAAAAAGAACATTTCAAAAGATGAAGATACTGTATCACTCATGTCACACGTCTCAACCAATAAGAGGTGTAACACAACGACACTATCTGTATCTGTATCTGTTTAGTGCTATAAAATACCCAAATCGATATCGGATTTAAACCCACAGTGGACGTGGCCTAAACCTCAACTGTTTGTTTTTAAATTGAATAAACCCCCCCTACCACTACGCCCCTGAAAGCACTGTAAAAACCCCAGATAGAGAAATATCATCACTGTCAGCATGCTGTGTGAATTCTTGCTCTGACAGTTCCTCAACCTCAGCTACATCATTCCAGTTTATAATAGGCGGACGCGCAAGAATGTTTACGCAAGTATTATTTTTGTACGTACCTGCCTGCAATATTTTGACAAATTTAGTTGGTTTTATTTTCCAAAATACACACAAACTATTGGCCTAAATTAAACCGCCACAACCCAGACCAGGCAGCTACTAAGGAAAAATGAACGAATGTTGTAAATGTTTCAAACGCGGTCTTTCTTTGTCCCGTGAGCTTCACATCTGTGTGCTTGCTCACACCTGCATGAAAGAAAAAAACCTCCCACTTGCTTTTTTTGTTGCATCCTGCAGGCCTAAGGCATACCTCTAGTCTCAACCATGCCCTCAAAAAATAATGAATCATGCATCTCTGACTTGTATCTGTTACACATGATCTGCTCATTCTTAACAATGTATTCGTATCCCTACAGCCAACCATCAACAAGATCTCAACAAGATATCATATTTTAAATCAGAAATAGCCTAATACATAGAGTGCACCACCTCCACAGGATCCATAACCTTTACCCCAGTGCCTCGTCCCAGATCTGCCACTGAGAATCGCAGGACAGCAGTGACAACATCGCTCCTACCGCAAGATACCCACGCTCCTTTTTTTAGACCACCTAGGTTTTTGACTGTGTACTAGCATTTCATTTTTGAATCAAATCTTTCACACTTACCACAGCTATCCTTCCTCTCCGTAGCATTGACCTGAGGGCTTTGGCGGCTCTCCTCATATATTCCATTGAGTCTGGCAGGAGGCATGATCCTGTCCTGCTCAAGCACGCTGCTCTGATCACTCTTTGGTTTTGCCCTGTCCTCAATCTCAGCATCGAACGTCTGCCAGCGCTTTTTTGGTGCCACCGCCGACATCACGCCCTTCCCACTGCTATCAAGGCCAGAATCTGACTGGGACTTTGAGAGCTTCTCAGCTGGAGCCGCTCTCACATCAACCACATCTAGCGAGTTCTGTTTCTTAAGGTCTGAAACCAGAGGAAGCAAATTGTTGACGCCATCATGTTTCTGAGCCTCCTTTTTTCCTGTGGACTTAGGTTTAGATTTATTTGGCTTCAGGCTGTCTGTGGTTTTCCCCTGCGGCCCGTTCTGTACCCCAGGAGTCTGACGATCATTCTTGTGAACTGTGTTGGGAGTTGTGGGTTCAGGGTGGGGCTGTGTGGGAACCAGTGAGGGTTCTTGCTTGATAAGGGCAGATGGAGAGGTGGGAGGAAGCGTCAGTGGCCTTCCCTCCTTCTCCCGGGTGTCATGTAAGTCCTTCAACAACATAAGGTAGGTGGTAAATTTGTACTTGGTGTTGTGATCATCCGAACCACAGTCGTCTTTCACCAGAGAATGTAAAGAGAGGTCTTTAGGCTCCCGGAAAGCCTCAAAGGGTGAAGGTGATGGGGATGAAACAGAGGAGGAGGAGGAACATGAAATGCTTGATTCTTTCTTGGTTTTTAAACCAGTGACTGGCAATTCTGCAGGCCTGACAGTGGAATCTTTACTTTTTAGTTGAGACCCATTCTGGGAGGGCTCCTTGCTGGACCGGATTCTCCTTAACTTGAGCAAAGTCGGGTTTGGGGAGCCTCCGCAGCGCTGAGACATTGAGTGTGTCAGATCAGCTATGGGTTCTGTTTTCACTTGCCATTGGTGGTCTGTGCTCTCTGACAAATCCAGGATGGGAGAAAACGAATCATGTTCATCAGATAGAGTTGGAGAAGATGACCGGGATTCACGGCTAGAGTCAAGATCATCCTTCTCTTCAGATTCTTCGTAGTTTGCGAGGGCTCGGGACATGAGCTTGCAACTTGCCGGCAAGTAGAAAGAGTGCATCTCAAATGTGCCATCTGATAATCCTGGGGAGGTGCTACCCAAGCGCCTGCCATTCGCAGTGGCGTACCTTTTGTTTCTGATTGTAGACTTGTTGTTCAGCTTGTTTTTCATCAAAGACACTGTTTCTTTCTCCGTCTTGCGAACTCTTTTCACTTTTTTACTTGCAAGTTGTGCCTTTGGTTCAGCACAGAGTTCTTTATCCGACCCCCCTTTGAGTGGCTCTTCTGAGCGTTTGGGACACAGTATCCTGGGAACCGAATCAATGTCAGAGTAAGGGCAATCCCTGGAGTCAGACGCCGGATCATTTGCTGGAGCAGCATGAGGTTTACAAATGTCCAATGTGGGGCTTGACATCAGCTTGGAAAACAATTCTTCTTTGCTTTTAACAGGGCTTTTCAGCAATGAGCTGTTTTTCTTTTTAGCAGATGATTTCTTTTTGATTCCCTCCTTAGTTTTGGGCAAACCAACGATGGGAAGATTGTATCCGTTGGAGAAAACTGGACTCTGTGAGGACAGATGAAGGTTGGAGAAGGTCGGAGAGATGGACGTCCTCTCCTCCATAATGGGAGAGTGTATCTCTCTGACTGAGGGAAGTTGTAGTTTACTCCTGAGGTACTCTGGCAGAGCTGCCTCCGCCTCCAGCACACTGGCTTTCCACAGAGGCATCAAGCGCTTTGGAACCTGCAGCAAAGGCAAAAAAAAAACTTAGACCACAGGTAATAATAAAGCATTATATTACATTTGAATCACAAATGGAGGAAGTGATTGAAGTAATACTCTTTTTAACATTTAGCAAATTTTAATGAAATAGTAGAAGAACAGAAAGGGTATTGCAGACATTACCATGCATTTGTAACCCTTGTCTCTCTGTCTGCCTTGTCGCCTGAGCACAGGAAGTTTCTCAAACTGCTGGCCTCCTTCAAAAGCATATGTGGATTTCCCAGAAACCCATGCTTGGTCCACGATCTCCCCAAACGTCCTGACGAAATACATTCGACACGGCCTGCTGCTGGGCTCTAAAAGATCAAATCATCAAATCACCAGATCTCTTAGGGTTTTAATTCGGCTGTTATTTCACGTCAGGATAATTTAAAGCTCAACATTGTGGACCAATCATGTCAGTATATTCAGCTCAAAATTGCCATCATGGTGATATTGAGCCCTGTATCACTTTGAGATGTGAGAGAGTTTGCAACAGCAAATCTGCACATGCTCAGTTGTTAAATATTTACTCCATACCACCACACTTGGAGCTCAGACTGCTGCCATGCCCACAACTTTGAGGATGAATATGAATAATCAGTAGAAACACTAACCTTTCATCCTGGTGTGGCTCTCACTCAGGGGGTCTATGGAAATGCGACAGGGCCACCAAGGCCTGCGGTTAAACTTGGCCCACACCACATCACCCACGGTAAACTTCACTTCTGGAAGAGGCTTCTTCTTTGGGCTGTCGGACTGTGAAAGAAAAAATGGCATATTAAGACTTGTTCAAGCGTCTTTAACAGTAGTGCCAGGAGTTTGTAAGGTAGGTGATGACTCTTTGGCCAGCCAGAAGTGTCGAGGTAGTGGCACACTCAACTAAATACTGCATCATAATAACTATACTACAATGTAGACCCCTTTGTTATTGTCAGTCAAGGGACATTCCCTGTGAAACCATCATATGTTGTAGCGGTGTCACGATTTCACGGTTAGACACGGTGTACAATTGGACAGTTATCAATGACGTTTTCATAATACTGATTAAAATGCTAATCTATTACCATCTATTTTTTTTTACCCAATCAAGTTCCTTCTGTGTCCGGCTGCAACATCCCAAAAATTTCGCAACTCCGTCCATCTCGACTTGTTCTAAATTTTACTACAGCAATCTCCATTATTTTCAAGCAAGCGACACAAATGCAGTAAAAACCCTTCCTAACCTTGTGTTCCTAGCGTGTCCCTAACTTTATCATACACGACGGCTAATAAAACGCACAGAACACACATGGAACTGCTGACCAGTATTACATTTAAAAAATTATACTCTTGGCTATGCAGCGCTGCACACCACCATGCGAGTTCGATGTTTTTATCCTGGCTCAGTGTACCTTTTCGGTATCAAACTACCTTTTCTCACAGCCATTCTCTCAGTTTATTCAGCTTATAATGCCAAAATGATGACAAGAACACTAACAGTGATCATTTTCAAAAATATCTCTCTAAGAAAAAAGATCAATTAGTGGATTTGATCATTCTGCCTGTTGGTTATTGTTTTTGTTATAAACAACAATATACAAAGAGACTTTGTTGTATTTGTAGTAATTTATTTAATTGAATTTTCACCACTGGATTGTGTGCTGTATCAAATGCATTAATTTTTTTTAAAGAAGAGTTCACGTTAGCAAGCCCTCTTTTTTATTCTCAACTGTGCACACTCGAATGCGTAGTCTAACCCACCCAATTCTATTCCACTTTCAATGGAAAATTCAGAATCTCTTCCTTTCGTCTATCCGTACTGAACAACTCTACAGTACAGCTCTATGAAACATGTAGATGGTCACACAGCAAACTTCAACAAACCTCAACTTTGGCAAATTAGCTATAACCATGAGCAAGATTACCTCATTAGCGTTCTTACTCTTTTCAGGCCATTTTCCATGACTTATCTGTTGGTCACAAACGGTTGTCTTTGAATGACTCACATCTTGCACGATCATTGCCCTACATATCCATTTTTAACTTTACATTTCTCAGCAAATGACACAGCTAAACCCTGTAGAGCTGGCTAGCAGTAGGCGGCAAGAAGACAAGTTTTCAACACTTTTAAACAACCGATGAGTAACATGTCGAAGAATGCTTGCCAATATGTGTGCTGCAAATGTATTTTTAAGCTGTGCCTTACTCATCAATAACAAAAGACGTTATCAATAGTCTTAATATTGACTTATTGCTCTGATATGGTGCTCACTTGTCCACTTATGACACTAGAGCGTTCCAGACTACAAAAGGTAGGCCTATGAATGGACAACCAATGGGCCATCAGCAGCTAGAAATACAGCTGCATATTTCAATACGTGTCCCTTCAGCCGACAGTGTAAACATGCTAATATGTAAATATGCTACAGTATGCCATTTCAATAACTTAATAGCCCAAATTTTCCAGAACTGTGTATCTATTATCTTATTTCCTACAAATGTAAAATTAGTCTATGTATTTCCAATTTTTGTAGTGGGTGTGAGAAACCTGACAAACGCTCAATCAAATGAATCTAGGAGATTTTTTTTTTTGCACATGATGTCACTACACTGCCTGGCCTCCTGTGCTGCAATAACAACACTCGTTTCATCATGTGCTATTACTGATGTAGCTGCTGAGAACAGTCCACCACCCCACTACTATCTTTTCAGCAGCGGTCTCCTCCCAATGACGTAGAGTGTGGACAGTAACCAATAACTATCTTTACAAAGTGCACTTGATAAAATGGCCAATGAGTGTAGATACAGATTAGGTGTACCTAATACACTAGTAACTTAGTGTAACAGTAGATTATATTAAAATTTGGGTTATATGCATACATTTCCATTTGATAAAGCATACTAGACTTCTATAACCTAAAAAAAAATAAAATAACAGAAATAAACCTTATATCCACTACAGTTATGATGGGAATGAGAAGTTGTTCAGCAGTAATATATATATAGCGTTGGAGTTCCTGAAAGTGTATGATAGGATCATTACATCATCATTAACTTTTTCTAAATACTGTTTAAAATCAATTTCCTTGCTTTTCCTTGAAGTCACTCTCTCTTTTATCTTATAATGACAATATAAGTAATTGTATGGAAATGTTATTCTCATATATATCTTTCTGAAGCCGTATTCAGATTGGATTAAATTTACATGGGGAGTTGGGTTAATGTAACCATTACTGGAGTTTCTCTGGGATTTAAGTTCCATCCGAATCTGTCTTATCCATGACATGACAGAATCAAAGATTTCATTTAAATTTCACGACTTGTTTGCTTGTTTTTGAATTGAGTGATTAACAACATGATACCTTGAAACTGTGATATTTTTAGACTAACTTATCATACTGGGAAAATGTGTCAAACTGTAACACTATCTTTTTTTTTTTATTTTGTAACTGTTTGAAAGTTATGAGTTCCTGCGCTAATCTTTTTTGTAATACTGTGTAGATTAGGACACAATTATTGCATTTAGAAATAGATTACTCGCAATAAAGGGAGGGTTCGCACTCGCCTTCCTGTGCCCATAAATATCTCCTACTAATGTCCTAAATTTATTTATGATAAAGAAACACTCACTGAGGTGACCAATGTGTATAATAGCAATAAACGAGACACATGTAATGCTTACAGGATCTGAGTAGGTGCTGCTAGGTGAGCTTGGCCTTTGAGAAAGGCCTACGCTGAACATCGATGCGCAGTTTTCAGTGCTCGGAAGGTCACAATCACTATCCGAGTAGCCATCCGAACTGTCAAAATCCCTTAGCATGACTTCAACAGGCAGCGGAGGTGGACTTGGAGAAGGGTCTGGTGCTGGCTGTGGAGTACTTTTAGAAACTGGATCAAAACGTTCATGTCTGTTCAAGCTTAGGTTTAGCCCTGAACCAGAGAAGCTCTTTGCACTCGCAGAGTCCCTTTTCTGGCATTTTTTGGCTGAAGGTTTGAACGGCGCCACACGCTCCTCTTCCTCATGGTCATCCTTACTGTCCCCACTGTCAAAGAGGCTTGATTCAAAATGTAGGAATCCATTGGGGATTGGGGAGATGTGCTCCAGGCTGTCCGAGCTCACAGGGGAAAAGCCATTCTTGTCCAGATTCTGGACATTTCTGAACACGCCATCATCAGCACCGCGACTGAAGGACTGGGACGAGTGGACAAGGCCGAGGCCAAACTCTGAGCTGTGCACGTGTGGCTTAGCTCGCCTGTGGAAGTCCCTGTCCTGCAAGCTCATTTCGGGCCTGCTCACCATAGCCGTCAGATCCTGCAGCCTCCTGAGTGGACTGTAGCTGGAGGATGATTCCCTTTGGCTGTATCCAAACAAGGATGAGTGCTTTGCGCCATGCTGGAGCCCACAGGAAGTGACCTGCGGACAGTGCGGGCCCGGGCGACAATCCGAGCCGTCCTTGGTGCCCGCTTTATACGACTGATTCATGTTGGCATGGCTTCGTCCTGCCAAAATAAAAAAAAAAAAACACACATTTTTAACATCATAATATATATTTTTTTAAAAAACATTCAAAGTGAACAGAAAGTCAAAGGTGGTTACTGACCAATCAGCTACATATTTCATTCAATCAATTAAATCTGTAGGTCTAGTGTTGACATGATGTGAGTGATCAGAACCACAAGTGTCCAATGGTAGTGATTTAACTTATAATGGAACCAGAATGATCTGTTATATCACTGTTCCGATGGGTTTGATGTTAAGCTTTAATTAGGCATGCTCGAGGCGCCCTCGTTTAGGCCGTCATGTCCATCAGAGCAGACAAAAGACACCTTGAGAAACTAGATTCAGTCAGAAAAGCCGACAAGCCAGCCCGGTACGGACATTTCCCAGCACTCGGACTCGTCTTAAACGTGATATTTTGTGCGAATAAACTTCATTAATGCAGATATTATAAGGTAGTGCGCTGCCATCCTGGGTAAGTAAAGTGTACAGGAAGCTAAAGCTGCACTAGTTTCCCCCATGCAGAGACCTGAAAAGCCTTACAGCCACTGGAACCTCGGCTCGGTTTACTAACAAAAAAACCATGTATCACAACGCTGGTAGGAAAAAGTGGCCGAATTCTTACCATTTACGGCTCGGTCAAGACAAAACCATCCGGTATCCGGTCACTGGGGAAGGCGAGGAGTCACTTTTTGGCGATTTGTGAAAGCCGGATCTGCAGAAAGCGGCACTACTAACAGCGTTAGGCCAGGACTCGGCTTTCATTTCTACTCTAGTATCGCGCTTTACTCTTAAAAAAAAACCCAGAAATGTAACGAGATTAGTTCATTGACGGTAGAAAATAAGAAGTCAGTGCCTCGCTTGCTTTAACCGAGTCATCTAGACGGTGCAAAACGTGAGCGGGTCGGAAGCACGTTTTGCATGGAAATGCATGGCTTGTTTTGATCGTGGCCCTGGTCATGTTAAAGCAAAAGCCTTGACTGCCTAGCGTGTGTGTGTGTGTGTGTGTGTGTGTGTGCTGTGGTGAGAGAGGGAGAGAGAGACAGAGAGAGAGACAGAGAGAGAGAGAGAGAGAGAGAGACCGACCGGCAGTGCCACCCAACCCCCAGTCTACAAAACGCTCCATAATACACATAGTATCCCGGGGAAATATACTCTCAGTAACAATTTAACTCTTCCTTCCTTCTTAGTATCCATGTGTCAGACTGTAATGTAGTCATTGAGCAGGAAAGTGTCGGTTTTAAGGTTCTTCTTCAAGGTTTTGAAAGCCCTCAGCGCCGTATTTCCTCGTCCTAACAAAAGACACTGCAGTTTAAACTTCCTCCATTTCAGACAGGCTAGACTCGCCAAACCCTTCGGCCACAAGCACCCGCCATACGAGCTAGTTACACCGTGATAACGTCGTAATACCGACTGATCAGAAACGACACCATGTCACGGGTGCAGTGTTTCAATTATATATCTTGTCGTTTGGCAGCTTTAAACGCCATTTTGGGCTTGAGTGAAAACAGGCCACTGTAATTTTAACATGTCCTGCTGTAGGCTAGCACCACGGCCCAGGATTCAAACAAACAAGGAATGAATTTATGTCATATCTGGAAAACATTGACTGGTTTAGGAAAATGATTTATTAATCATAACAATTATTATGATTAATAATAATAATTTATAGGCCTTTGATTAGTATCATGGTATTAGCCTAAATCTATAGTTAAAAAGCGACCGTTAAAAACGACCGTGTTTTTTTTTTTTTTTTAAATCTGGCACGAGGAGCTTAGGAGCATTTTGAATTTAAATTCTATTCACGCGCATTTTAAGTCCTAACGCGTTTAAAAGGTCCATCCGGGTATTTGCCTTCCATTTTTGGTATTTTATACTTTCACAAATATTAAAGAACACGTTAAAATACAATAAAATAAAACTTTCTTAGGTTTTTGTGTCCCCGAGTCGCCATGTAGGCACATTTCCCTCTTCCATAAAACGAAACCGAGGAACAAGAACATAAAAAGACAATTCATTAGCAAGTGTATTCATGTTAATGAAGCTAGCAGATATGGACATTGAAGAGAAGGAAGAGAAACTGATCCCTTTTCCTTGATTGCAGGCAAAGATATTTACCTTAATAGGCAAAAATGTCTTTAGGTCTTGCTTTGCTGCATGCAGGGCAGGTCAAGACAGAATTAATGTGTCCTGATGAATCTTCTAGAAATAAATCAGTTGCATTGCTCTAGCACCTTAATAACACTTATGCATCAGTTTATAAACACTTTGCACTTTTACAAACTAATGAAGCACCATAGTATGTATCATGTATATCATAAGCATAGCTCCCATCATTCGTTCGTTTATATTCGGTTATCAAGGTCAGGGTTGAGGTGGATCCGGAGTCCATCCCGGGAATACTGGGTGCGAGATGGGAACACACCATGGATAGGACACCAGTCCATCACACAGGACTGGTTACCATAATACACTATAGTAAAACCATGGGTAAATATGTAATCAAGATGAATTAATTAATTTATCTAATAAGCACTTTATTGTTGTTGGGGTCGAGGTGGATCCGGAGTCCATCCCAGGAATACTGGGTGGGAGATCGGAATACACCATGGATGGGACACCAGTCCATCCCACAGGGCTAGTTACCATAATGCACTATAGTAAAACCATGGTAACATCATGGGTAAATATGTAATAAACATTCATTCATTCATTTTTTTAGTAATTTTTTTTTAGCTTTATCCTTTATCCATCCCGGGAATACTGGGCACCTCTGTATAAAACCATCGAAAACCACATGGTTTTAAAAACCATAAGAAGTCGTTCCCATGCAAGTAACATTGCTTAAGTGATATTTGTTTATTGTTTTTAGCAGACTGGATGCTAACTGCTTACACAACACTAAACAAAAGATTGAACCATGGCATTCCAGATTTGGATAAACATGAATATTTTTGTATGGAACAGGAACACTACAGGATATACTAAGCTATCAACTCACAGTCACATTTACAAAAGAAGTTTGTAAAGCATTACACTGATTCATTTTTCTCATCTCACCACAAACAAACAAACAAACAAACAAAAAAAAAGAATAAATTCAAATATTCTTCAAAGGTCACTCGACACTACTGCAAAAGGGCACCACATTTTTCATAAATACAAATAAAAGATAGTTCATACCAAAGACAATACAGGCAAAGCACAAATCACGTAACACATTTGAAAGGAAGGATAAATATGCACGTGATATTGATTCATTAATGTTCTGAGTGCGGAATGAAATCGGATGTCGATACAGAACGGCGAAGACTCGAGCAGTCACATTATCAAAAGTTAGGTAACAATTTTAAAAACAACACAAAAGTGATTCTTTTTTTTCTCTATACATTTGCTTGAGTGAATACTATTGGCCCAAAAATGTCTAATATAATACATACTGTGTTATTCTTTCACAAGACTACTATCATGCACATCTGTACAGTAGGTTAATATATGTGTAAAGGAGCAATAAGCAGCAATTTTTGGGATTTGCTTGTCAGTCTCTCTCTTGGACAGGACGTAGAAAGGAAAGGTCTTTGTCTGCGTCTGCCGTGAACCTTGCCATCGGAGTGTACGTACAATTATGACCTAACACTCCACAAATTCATTTTCCTGAAGGTTTCATTACATTGCATCCTAATGAAATGAAACAGAAATCTACTTATTGCTCCTTTACGAGTGTGAGAGAATGATAATGCTCTTTGGATAGAGATAATACGAAAATGATCATGACAATGTAACACTTTCACATAGATAATAAGTGTTAAGCCTAGGTATCAAAATTTGCCTTTCTGCCTCAAGAGAGTCCTGCCTCAGTGCAAACGTCACTCCATGGATATACACGGTTTCATCCTTTCCTAATAAATACAAAAGCCTGCTCTCATTCGCTAGTGTTTTTCTCTTTAACCGTGGCTTCGCAAAGTGCCCGTTTCTGCATCAGCGTGTAAGGGAAGGGTGCTCCGTTGCAGGCGCTATAGTCCAGTTTGTTGAGTTTGGCCAACGACTTGATGCTGCCCGGAGGCCTTCCGGGACTGACCTTGTAGCCAGCAGCTTTGGTTGTCCCTAGCGGCCTCCCTGGGCTCGTTTTGAACCCCGCTGCCCTCGTGGTGCCAGGCGGCCTTCCTGTGCTTGTCCGATACCCAGCGGACTTGGTGGTACCCGCAGGTCTACCGCGTCTTCCCGTCTTCCCAAGTCCTTTCTTCTTCTTGGAGCCTTCGGGTGCCTCGGCAGCCCTCATGCGCACAGCCTGAGGCAGAAAGTCGCTCGGAGAGTCCTGCATCTGGCATGACATGGGCTTGATCATGCTCTGAGGCAAGGGGGGCAAGTTGGGTATGGGCAGCTGGAGCGGCGGAGGCGGGCCGGACGGGTAGAATTTGCCCGACTGTGAAGCGCACAACTCGAAATGGCTGCTCGAGTGCTGGCCATCTTCGGCTAGGCCGCCCAAGCCGTAGTCGTTGTTGTTGCTAGCTACTTGATGCATCATTTTTCTGTGAAAATAGGTTCAGAACGGGGTTGTCAGTTGGGACACGTATCATGTAGGTTCTCACTTTGTATGTAATAGTCATGTAGTCATCATCTACTCATATTCTTTTTCTTTTCCCATTCAAGATAATCAGAATTTGAAATCATAACACATTTTTCTTCCATAATGTGAGCCAGGATATTCCAGTGTGAAATGATGTACTGGTTTGAAAAAATACTCAAATACTCATTGATGCATAGGGAGGTTTAAAAGCTTTTAAGGAGAAACAGCTAATATACTAAGGCTACGTCTACACTCTCAGAAAAAGACTGTTCCTTGTCTATGGGTATACTCTCAACGGTACTTCTTCTCTACCTCTAACTTTTACCTGGACAGGTGCATGCAGAGTAGCTATGAAGTACTTTATAGCTAATGAAGAGTACAAAAGTTGTCCTTAAATCATTTTTAATGTACATTACATTCACATTTCCATGTAAAAGATTCACATTAGAGGTTTAAAAAAAAAAAAAAAAAAAGATGATAATGATGATAGTACCATAATAGTAACAGGAAATGGTACGGTTTAGCACCCTTTTTTCTGAGTGTGTCTAAAACCTACATATACTTCCGTACTAACTAGTACGTCAAGTCGCCATGGCGACGTCTAAACTCGCGCACTTCCATACTAAACAGTATGTTGAAATAGAACGCTACAATCCGTTGCCATGGCTAGTTTAAAAAAAAACAGCATACTAACGTACTAATGTTTGGCTAGTACGCTACTGTACAGGTATGGAACAATTTTCGCATACTACTTAGTAAGGTAGGGTAGTGTGTGTAGGCCTTGACTGTAGGCTGACAACAGACATGCACTTGTACACAAAACGTACAAAGACCGACGAGGAATATCCTTATAAAAAAAACAAGCATCAGGATGTTTTCTTTTATTGCTCCATAGTATCGACTGTTTAGCTGGAAAAAATGAGTATTCAGAGCATAATAAGAGAAACAATACACATAAAAGACGTATATGGCGACAAATAAAGCCGTTACTTTACCTCATTTGGACGCGGATCTCAGAGAGCAAAGGGTTAAATATGAAACAGATAGATCTTCCATCCTTGAAACCAAAGCATATCTCTATTTAACACTAAACTGAAACATCTAGGAACCCTAACGGTGCCGTCCTAATGGCGGATTGCAATTATTATGCTTTGCTGAATAGGTATTTTATCCTGGAGCGTTGAGGCTTAAATCTGTAAGGCAGCCATTTTAACTAAAGAAAAAAAAAAAAAAAGTACAATATTGAAAGACGGGCTCGACGCGCATGCGCAGACTGAAAGGACCTCGCTGTAGTGTAGCCCATGTGTGAGATTTCAACAGCTAGCTATTCTACACCTCACAGTGAAATGCATGCACACACATCAGATAATCCCCTCACACACACACACACACACACACACACACACACACACACACTAGAAACCATCACTGCATTTCCTGTTTAGTGGAAAAACCTATTGTCTTTGCTCCTAGGTTATATTTACTGCTCTCTCTGTCTCTTTTTTTTTTGTGCTGAAATCCTCATCTTATATGCCTTTGCACAAATGCACACAATTTTGAATGAATCACCTATTGTATCCATTTAAAAAATAAATAAATAAAACAAACACCCCATTTATTTCCATACAGATAACTCCAGAATGATTGGCATTCTTTATTGACACACCCTTTATTAAATGCACAAAAATGAAACTGTAAAATGAAGAACACATGTAATAAGTGATATTTTGAACTTAGACACATGGGGATGCATTCTAATGGTTTTCAGCACCATATACAGTACAGTGCAAAAGTCTTAGGCAACCATTCATTTTTTAATTTCATTTCATCTTAAATGTTTTTTTAGTGTCTTCTGAATTAATAGGCCTGCACAATATTTCAGAAAAAAGCGATATGCGATAACTTGTTAAATGATGCCATATGCGGTATACGGTATACGATAATGCTGTAAGTGTGTAAAATCAATGTAAATTATATTTATATATATATTTATATATTTCAAACCTGAAAATGACATAACCAACATATGATTCATGTTCTTTTGAGGAAAAGAAATATTCTCTGCTATCTGCGTCACCCTAAAACTTGAAGTATTAAAATCATTCACTTATCGCAAGCCCTTGCAATATGCATATTGCAATATTTACATTTGCGATATTTCGATAATTTTGTTATATCGTGCAGCCCTAGTGGGAAAATGGATATTCAAATGTTTATTTTACATAAAGTGAAATGTTACAGAGAAATGTTTGTATGTCATTAGAGCTGATGACATGATTTACTTATAAAAGTGCACAAAGTGTACCTGCGACTGCAACTGATGCAGTTTTAAAGACAAACTATGGTCATTACTCATGTCAAATACTGATTTTATTTCATTTTTACTGTTTCCTGGTCATTACGGTCATTTATTTGATACATAGATACTTTTCATTTCATTACTTTAAAAGAATCTTCACAGTTATTCTTTACACGTGCCCAAGACGTTTGCACAGTACAGTACATTCACACATTTCAAATATCAGCTGCAGCTTCAGCTGTAGTGGATGTAGTAAAAGTTAAGAGTAGTATGCAGAGTTTCTCGAGAAACAGGATGTTTCTAGACAGACAGGGCAGCTATGCAAGCAACGTGCTCCTGAGGCTGTTTGAGGTGAAACCAGTGGATGTTTGAACACATCAGCCTTTTCATGTGTAATCACATGCACGCTTGAAACCAAAATCAAGATCTGGTGGAGCAGAAAATAAAAAAAATACCATCACCAAGTCTCTGACTGTAAAGCTGGTTGGTGATCTGTGCACGACATTTCAAGCTCCTTTACATTCTTAGGTTTGTGCATGTGTACATCCGGAGTTCAAATCCAGATGCTGACTTATAACAGACACAGGATACAGCCCAATCATACACCTAAGCAAATTAAGGTTAAAGAATGTGCTCAAAGAATCAACAAACAAAACAATACAATACATTTCGATATAGACAAGCTACAGTATATGCATATAAGACAATAAACAGAGTATGTACATTAATGTCACAGGGAAAAATGTGATAATTGTTCTGTTCTAGTGAGCAGAAGGTTGTAAGTTCAAGGCCCAAGGCTACCTAACAGCCTCTCAGCTGATAATGGATTGGATTCTGCCTCACTTGTAAGTCACTTTAGATACAAGTGTCTGCCAATAAATGAATACGAATAATTATAAACAAAACGAGACCACAATACCGTGACTTATTTAAAGTAAGGCAATGCACGGTGGTGTAGTAGGTAGCGCTGCTGGGTCCAGGGTCCCCGGGTTCAATCCTGAACTCAGGTTACTGTCTGTGTGGAGTTTCTGTATGTCGTTGTTCTTCATGTCTGTGTTGGTTTCTCAAAAATATACCGGTAGGAGGATTGGGAACAATAAATTGCCCCTAGGTGTGAATGTATATACATGATGCTCTAAGATGGACTGGTGTTCCATCCAGGGTTCTGCCTCATGCCCAGCGTTCCCGAGATGTGCTCCAGATCCTCTGTGACGTAAACGATAAAACAATTACTGAAAAGGAATGAGTGAATAAATATTGTGCGATAAGTATAATGTATAATAATGACAACACTGTGTTGTCAGAATATTAGGTCACTAAGATTTGATGTATCTTGAATTATTTATTATGTTTTCCTGGGGTAATTCAGCACTAAGGCTTAAGTATGTGGGGCAGCCAATTTCAGTAATTACTGTGGTAAGTACTTTACTGGACGGAGGCCCATTCAGCTTGTGACTGGACTTGACCTCAAGTGCTAAGGCTTAGTGCTGCACTTTTGTACCATAACTGCGTCAGCAGATTAATCCTGAAATGATTTCAAATGATTTTCAAAGTTTTGTTCATTCTGACTATGTAAAAAGGTAGGCCTACAGTTGTGACAAATAGCCTTTTTTTTTTTTTTTTTTTTTTGATGAGATCGCTGAAGGGTCTGTGTGCATGTCTTTCGTGTTGGCTTTAAACCTTGTTTTATATTTTTAAGAACTGATTATATAAAATGAGGTTGGGTTTGATATGCAGAGATTTGTTCAGTGGTCTATTATTATCATCAGGCAGCAGCATCTCCTCTCCTCTCCTCTCCTCTTCCCTCCACCCTCCCAAAAGAAACGCCTCCTCTCACAGCAGCAGGGGTGCCTTCAACATCACCGTGCCAAAGTGTTGTGAATTAGACATGGTGCCTTAATAAACACCCCGTCACAGCACTAGACAACATTGTGATGGTTTACAGCAAAAAAAAAAAAAAAAAAATAATAATACTATTATTCATAAACCTGCATTTTGCATATTGTTATTATATGTTTTGCAGTAGAATTACGAGTTGAGTATGGATTTTACTAGAAATCCTAGACAGTAATTTGTGTATTTCGCACTGAAATATTTTTTTAATCGATTGGTTCAAAATGTTAAGACAAGATACGCAAAAAAATTTGCCCAAAATGCCTCCAAACATCTTTTCCCCCCTCACACTTTCATAGAGAATAGTGCTAAACAGTACCTCTCTTTGTCTCTCACCCTCAGCGGTACCCCTTTTATACTTTTAATGGCTCCCTTTACATGGAAATGTGGATATTGTGTACCTTTAAAAATGATTTTAATTACATTAAAGCAATTAAATATAATTATATTTATAGTACATGCTCCTATGTAAAAGGTACATACTAAAAGTATTAGAGTGACATGGAAAGGTACAGTTATGTACTTTTTTTTTTTTTTTCTCCAGAGAGTGCAGCAGTAGGAGTTACAAGATCAGCTGTAGGTAGCCTCGAACTCAAACATATCACAGTGGTGGCTCTGAGGTTCACGTTCAGGGCTACCTTTCCAAACGGTGTGAGTTTGAATCCCAGCACTGCCAAGCTGCCACTGTTGCGTCCTTGAGCAACGTCCTTAACTCTCACCTCCTCTGGCAGAGTTGTATCATCTCCGTCCCAATAAAAGCTGCCTTTTTTTCTTGCTGTGTGTCTACCTTCTTCTCAAGGTTCTTTATTTGTCACATACATATTACATACATGTGATGTAATATAGTGAAATGGTTTTCCTTAGTGTCTCATCCCACAGTGCAACAATGAACAGAACAACACCAAACTAGATATACACATAGATAATAAAAACAGAATATAATAAAATCTAGTAGACTATATGATAAAGAAAGTTTAGCAGCCTTTAATGTAATGTAGAATATGAATATACATAAATAGAATATGTTTAAAAAAAAAAACAGATATACAGAGCTGTAGTGTGCAAAAAATTGTAAATCTTCTGAAAACCGCTCATGTTACTTGGAGGGTCTCATTTTCCACATGTGAAGTCAATAAACTTAGCTATCAAAATTGTTTTCAAAGCAACCATCTGTAATTATGACTTTTAGGTGCTTTATCCTGGTCAGGGTCGCGGTGAATCTGGTGAAACTTGGCCTGTTGCAGAAAGACCGCATGAGGCAGGAATACACTCTGGATGGGACACCATCACGGGACACCACGCACACACACACACACACACACACACACAGGCAATATAGCATAGCTAACCCACCTACTGGCAGGTTTTTAGGAGGTTGGAGGAAACCAGACAACCTGGAGGAAACCCACATGAACACGGGGAGAACGTGAAAATCCACACAGATCGGGATCGAACCACCATGCTACCTACAATAAACTTGGCTGTCAATATTATTATGACTTATAGACATTAATGATCAACCTTTAGGTAAGGAAGTCGGATTACCAATGATTATGAAAAGAAAAAAATAAAAATTGACATATTACCAGAAAGAAGACAAATAAGGAAATAAATTAAATCGACCAACTGCACTATTAAAGAAAAATGCTAACTCTTAAAAAAAAATGTTAGACATTATTTAACTGCTATTATTTTTGTTTCCAACACATGGTTCAGTTCAGCTCAAGGTGCTTTATTAGCAAACACTTGTGTGAATAAATGAAAAAGCTGTTTCACATCACTGTTTCTTTAATATTTTTTATATATAAAATATAAATATATTGAAGATTTTCGAAATAAAATTAACACCATATATTTCTCCCGCGTGAAACAAGGAGTTAAACCAATACTGAGTGAAAATAAAATATTCCTGACAGGCTGCTGAATCACAACACTGCACATCAGGAGGAAACCAATACTGCACAACGTGATGAAACGCATCGAGCAGTTGAACGCTGCTCAGCTTCCTCTTCGCTTCCTGCGCGGGTGCAGGCGCTTCAGACTCGCAATCATCGGAGTCTATTTCTGTCTTTCTGTTTCTTTTCAGTGCTCATGTCAAAATCCTAAATTATTCTCGGATACGTTAGGATAATTCTGCATGTATCTGTAGAACTGAGCTGCTTCGTTGTAATTTTTAAACGGTTTTTTTTAAAACGGAAAGACCCGGATGACGCGAGACCCGGTTTAGCTCAATTGGCCACAAAAAAACATCCGCTTTCTCCCCCTAAAATCCTACATTAACGATTTATTTTTTCATTTTATTTGCTCTCGGCTGGTGAGTATGGATGAGAAGGTGTTTACAAAAGAACTGGATCAATGGATCGAGCAGCTGAACGAGTGCAAACAGCTGTCGGAGAACCAGGTTAAATTTTTATGCGAGAAAGTAAGTATGTCTCATAATCCATATTTAACACTTGTTATTGAACGCACACTTTTGTTCCAGTTTACTGTAGCTTAAATAAACGAGTTACTATAGCTACTAGATGTTCGAGTCCAAAGATGGCGGCGGTGAGTTCTATTTTTATTGGCTGTCAGTCCTGCCTAGTTGGCATCTCATTGGCTGTCATGCAGCATTCGGAAGCCGCTGATTGGTTGTTTTCGAGTGCACTGCAGGTAGCAACCAGAGCTGGCGGGGTGTGTCCGCTGTAATGGCGCCCGTTGTCAGGCAGACGTCTAACACACCAGAAAGAAGTTTGCTGATTTTTGTAGATAATTTTGGTACTGGAGTTTAGATTTTGCAGTTTTTGCTCCGATAAATAACATTTGAGCAAAATTACAGCCGAATTTGTAGTTATTTACTGCGCTGGTTAGGAAACTGCTTGTCAATAAAACCTATTCTTTGTTTATCAGTATGTGCAAAAGTTTACACCCCCTTCATTTTTGTGAGGAAATGTGTCACTATTTTAAAATTACTCTGTCACTATTTTAAAATTAAATATTTGAGAGCAGAAAATTAATTTAGTATAACCCTATTGGGCTCCAGAGATATGTGTGGCGGGCCGGGAAAACACTTCAGATGATCAAATTTTGACATTTTCTACTATATAGTCCTGAAAACTACACATTTTCCTGAATTTAAATATGTTTCACTTTGGCATGTATCTCAATCAGAAGTAAAGATCTGGCTTTTTAAAGTCTGTTTATCTCCAAACGTGAAAAAAGGATAAAATTTAAAGCGTTGAAATATTTCATTCCCGTTCCACTGAAAGATGCTGCATCTACCTCTACATTTATATCATAATCCACTTAAAAAAACAAAATTACTGATGATTTTTTAAAAGAATTATAAGTTTACGATGGGAAATGAGTTCTCAGGTTGATTTTTAGCATCATACACATCAGCCTCTGTCTTATCACCTGAGGTAAAAGTCACTTTCCGAGTTTAAACACGAACCTCGTCGTCGTAATAACGGAGTAATAACATCTGGTTTATTCAGCGTTTTCTTTTTATGCAAGTTGCTTCATTATTAGATAGTTTAAACATTTTAAAACTTTGTGCGCTGTCGTCTGTACAGAACGTATAAGCGCTCTTCTCTGTTTTGATGATGATCGCACAGGAGAGTTATGAACATTTCGACAGTAGGTATCTGATTACAAACTTAATTGATTAGACTTATGCCAATTTCATTACGTCACATATCTTAGTCAGTAACTCGAGCAAAGCGTGACACTGACTGTGTGAGGAAATCGTACTTAGCTAGCTAGATTTTAGACGTTTTTAGGCGGACTGACTGCAGTGTTTGTTAGCGCACCACCTGTTTATATGAAAGTTTATGGAATTTTTCTAATGGTGTACATTTTAGATACCCAAAGTACTCAGGGTTTTATTCCATCATTTATAATCATGTTTAGAATAGATATTGACTATTCAATAGTGTATTCCTAACTCAAAAAGAACTTGACATCACCTTCATTTAGCGTTTTAGAAAGTTAGGCCTAATAGTCGCTGTAACTGTTATATGAGTCTACAACTTCTGTAATTATTATTTCAAGTAACCATTTCTGATATTTCAAATAAATTAAAGCCGACGCTATTTAATCTCTCACTTCCAAATTTACTCATCAATTCTATAAGTAAATTATGACATGCTCAGTGTCCTTGGTGTCGTCACATCTTTATTTGTCTGGTTGCCAGGCTAAAGAGATTTTATCGAAGGAGTCCAATGTTCAGGAGGTACGTTGTCCGGTCACGGTGTGTGGAGATGTCCACGGGCAATTCCACGACCTCATGGAGCTTTTTAAGATCGGCGGGAAATCACCAGACACCAACTATCTCTTCATGGGCGACTATGTGGACCGAGGCTATTACTCTGTAGAGACTGTCACACTTCTAGTGTGTTTAAAGGTAAAGATTGGTTGCCTTGACCAAATATTTCTGGACTATTATAAAGAAGCATCTCAACTGTACTGTGTTGTATCGTTAGTTAATGGAGATCAGTTATGTAAGTACGTTTTGTAATTCCTCAGGTTCGATATAGAGAGCGAATCACCATCCTCAGAGGGAACCACGAAAGCAGACAGATCACACAGGTTTACGGCTTCTACGACGAGTGTCTGAGAAAATACGGCAATGCAAACGTTTGGAAATATTTCACCGACCTTTTTGACTACCTTCCCCTCACTGCCCTGGTGGACACACAGGTAACATGATTAAATCTCCAGTGCACAGGATTTTTTGTTACTTAAAAAAAATATGATTATTGAGTAATCTGATGTTTCAGGGTTGCTGTGAATGTTCCTGACAATCTTGTATTAGTAATGCAGTTAACAGTTCAGGTACCTCTGTGTTGGAACTTTAGGCTTGAAAAAAGTCTAACTACATAGTGCCTGGCAGGAGCTGCAGCCAACAAGAGAGTGCGAGAGTGTAAATAAACAGGTGCAAGACAGTAAAAGGGTCAAATATTACTCTATAATACAAAGTGTGATGAAATGTAAGGTTTTTTTTCCTTAGTCTCTAAAGTGACAGGAAGCTAGTGAATAATAGTCAGTTGATTTATTCTCGTTGTGGAGTTTGTATCGTTAACCAGTTGTGAAGTTATTTTAACTAAAGTCAGGGAAGTAGTTGTGTGTTTCTCTCACAAATTTACATTTTTAAACTGGGTTATATTGGGCGAAAGTGTGTTATCTGGTGCATCTGCTTACCTCGGTGTGCAAAAGTATTGCACTGTGTTATATCTAGCTTGCTGACTCTAGCATCTGGCTTGTGTCTAGCATTTTTTGAGGCTGGAGAACAGTATATGCAGATTAGATAATAAAATATGTGCAGAACACAGATTGGGTAATGAAAATACAAACATCAGAAGTGACCAGAGGTGATCAGATGAGGAATTGGAGAGATTTTGCTCTTTCGCCTGGTACTCAGTAACAGTGACAGTCACAGTTATGTTTTTTTTTTAAAAACATATTTATTATATTATATTTTATATATATTTTATATTTATTTTATTTTAATTACGTACTCAGACTTCCCAAACTGCATACTGCTGTACTGAATAGTTTGTTAGTACACTACTGGTGTCATTACTGTTTAGGCCTGCTGCTTCGTGTGCATTATGTGGTTTGGGACACAGCCATGAGTTCTCTCTGAGTGTGTTTTGTCTTGGAACATGCAGCCGTGAGAAAGTTCCCTCGGCGGAGCATAAGCCACGTTATGAAATGTTCTTCTGAAGTAGCTTGCAATAGATTGTTTTTTTTTTTTTTAACCAGAGAGGGCAAATAACTACAAAAAAAGAAAACATCAAGTTTAAGTAAATGTCTATTTTAAAGTTAAGAGAAGAGGTCTTTTGTTATTCTACAAGATTCTGACCTTCAAGTTAAGATGAGCTCTTTATCAATGTGTGTGTAAAAATACACCTTTCACATCTTTGTGTTTGAGGATCGCTGCTATTTTAGGACTCCGTAATCACAACTCTGATTGGTTTTGTAGATTTTCTGTCTCCATGGAGGACTGTCTCCGTCCATCGATACGCTGGATCACATTCGAACTCTGGACCGCATCCAGGAAGTCCCACATGAGGTCTGATTCTAAGCCAACTGCTCTGCAAAACCACCTTTGGAGATTTCTAAAGCCATTTTTTCCCTCAGTGGTTAATTCCTTTTACAAGCTTACACACATTTTAGGCACTTCATGTTACAAATACAGCTGTTGTCATATGAATGTGAATGTCTTGCGTTTCTTTTTAGAAAGCCAGCGTACACTTTTAACTGAAAAATTTGTGTCTGTTCCTGGAATGAAATCTGGCTTTATAGCGTGTCAGCATGATTCTAACATGACAAATTAAAAAAAAAATTCATGTCTGTGTAAAATCTGTAATTTCCAGTTGGAAACTCAAGAGATTTCTAAAAACATAACATTTAAAGCTTATAGTGAAAACATCTAGAAGTAAGCTTAATAGTTTTGTATTTGTTTTTGTAACTATCCAAGATATTTTACTTGCTAAGAACTCATTTTTTGTAGTGTGTAGGAGAATATTGACAGGATTTAACGTGATTTAACTCTACTTGTGTCTATGAGACATACTCTAACATCCAAATAAAGTGTAATGTAGCTTTTTTTTTAGTAAAGTCTGACAAGAATTGTATATATATATAATAATCCAATTTTTGGATTTTCTAAAGAAGTGAATGCGTTGGTAGAACAGACTGTAATGTTAGGGCTTGTTTTTAACCTTACTAGATAAAATTCTTGTTTGTCATTTTTTTGGGAAAACCGGTTGTGTTTTAACTCTTGTCCATGGCTATGTGATTGACAGGGTCCCATGTGCGACCTGTTGTGGTCAGACCCCGATGACCGCGGTGGCTGGGGGATTTCACCCAGAGGAGCCGGCTACACGTTCGGCCAGGACATCTCAGAAACCTTCAATCACGCCAACTCCCTGACCCTGGTGTCCAGAGCTCACCAGTTAGTCATGGAGGTAATGCAGAAACTATGGTCATGATTATATAACAAGTCCAGCCAGCAAGACTTATTACCAGGAGGCACAATGAGCTAACATTTCAGCAGAAAAGAGTGTGTAGTACTAACCCAGATAGCTTACACACACTCACACACACAAGTTACATCTCAGTGACGTCGCATGCTGCTTGTTTGCTTATTGAGGAGACATCGACACAGTGTTGTTTACTGATCACACACACGCTTTTATTATTACTGGTTTTACAGCATTTTTATAGAATTTATTTTTCCTGATTATAGTCAGTTGTGTATTACGGGGCTAAACAACATCCAAAAAAAGTAGGTCATGTTGATTAATTTCATGAGAAAACTTGCATAAAGGGAACTTGATCTGCTTACCACATGGTGAAAGAGTGAAGAATTCAAGATTTCACAAACTTTAATATCATACACTATAAGGCCAAAAGTATGTGGACACCTGACCATCGCATCCATATGTGGTTCTTCCCCAAACTGTTGCCACAAAGTTTAAAGCCCACAATTGTATAGAATGTCTTTGTATGCTGTAACATTACAATTTCCCTTCACTGGAACTAAGAGGCCCAAACCTGTTCCAGCATGACGATGCCCCTGTGCACAAAGCGAGCTCCATGAAGACATGGTGTGTGAAGGTTGGAGTGGAAGAACTCGAGTGTCCTGCACAGAGCCCTGACCTCAACCCCACTGAACACCTTTGGGATGAACTGGAACACCGACTGAACCCCAGACCTCCTCACCAACATCAGTGTCTGATCTCACTAATGCTCTTGTGGCTGAATGAACACAAATCCCCACAGCCACGCTCCAAAATCTAGTGGAAAGCTTCCCAGAAGAGTGGAGCTTATTATAACAGCAAATGGGGAATAAATCTGGAATGAGATGTTCAACAAGCTCATATGGGTGTGATGGTCAGGTGTCCACATACTTTTGGCTATATAGCGTATGCGCAAGAATATCTTGTACAGTGAATTTCTTAGTAATTACAGAATAAAATAGAAATGTTACTAAATCATTAACAGGAGGGGGCGCTGTCTTACAACACTGATGGATTTAAATCACATTGTGCTCAAGCATGGCTGAAAAAATGTGAGTGAGGAAAAATGAGTTAAAATGAGCTGAATAGATAAAACGTTTTTATTTTTTTTAAAATAAAGAATAGTGTATGAGCTGTAAAAGTATATTATTTATTTATTTATTTTTTAAAAATAATAATTTTCATTTGAATCTTTAAATAGAGCTCAGAAGTTGTCATAGTGACCAGGACTTTGGGAGGTTTTTTTTCTTCAGATTTTTCTTTTTCTCTGAGTTTATTGGTCATGAATTATGACGTGTTGTTGATATTTGTCAGTGCGGCAGAGTGCGGTCTGATGTTTCGAAACTCCTTTTACAGGGATACAACTGGTGTCACGAGCGGAACGTCGTCACGATCTTCAGTGCTCCGAATTACTGTTACCGCTGCGGCAATCAGGCGGCCATCATGGAGCTCGACGACACGCTCAAGTATTCATTGTGAGTATAAAGGAGTATAAGCTTCCTGTGCTCCTGGACACTGTTTATCATGTTTACATTATTATTACATGATCATTAGGTGAAAAAAGAAAACAAGACAATCATTTTTAAATCCTATCAGTACAAATATAATCATTTTTAGATTATTATTATTATTTAAATGTAACTTTGTAACTTAAGCATAAAATTAGCATCTACATATAACACAGATATAGATCTATGCGCCTCTAAACACAGCGTATGCTTTTCCTTAGTTTGCAGTTCGACCCGGCGCCTAGAAGAGGAGAACCGCACGTCACCCGCCGGACCCCCGACTACTTCCTGTAACGTCTCTGTGCCTGATGAAGTGTTCCTCAGCATTATCCTGATCGCAGACTGAACTGTCATCACAAAATCAGCTCCTCTCATTTCTCCAAATATTATTGCATCTCTGAATACCTGAATTTGTCCATGGACCAAAATGTGTGCCATCAGCATAATGTAGGGGAAAAGAAAAGAGAAACACACACACACACACACATACACAACTTTTAGCCATTTTACATCTACAGTGATTCAATAAAGCTTTGGTTTCCTTGATATGAGCGAACTTCATGCAGATTAAATATCCTACCAGTGTTCTTTTGAAATGTGATTTATTCTTTAGATCATGATGTAGGAGCTTTTGGCTGGACATTGTGGTGAATAAAAAAAAAAAAAAAAAAAAAAAGCCATGTGTAGTATCATGCAGATTCAGCCCAACCTCTCATCCGATTCATCTTAGACTTTCAGATGAAAGTTAATATTTTGTTTAATTATATGAAGTTGAAAATGCACTTTTTTTGTGGTACAATCTTTCAGTGTTATCGAATTGTAGATTATTTACAGGCAGATTTGTTTTGTAACTGCATTGTTCCCACCACCACCTTTGTAAAACCGAGCACTTTTTCGTTAATGGAAACTGCGAGCTGTATTGCTTTTCACTATAGCAGTATGAAAATGTACACAATGTTTTTAACGCCTCAGATCTGAGATAAAGCTGTTTTTCTGCCTGCTGTCTGCAAGAAATGTTTCAAAGTGTGTGTGCATGTGTTGAAAAGTTTCCATAATAATAGGAAAGTGCTACCATTTTGACAGTTTTTACAAACCGTTCCTTGTTAAATTAACAGTTTCGTAAAAATTCTATATGCGCAATTTTCTTCTCACCCCAAATGTGGCCGATCTTCCACATCTTCAAAAGACATTTGGTGTCTGCTGTTTGCTTTTTCACTAAATAATGGAGTTCTCTCTCTCACCCAAAATCCGTAAACGTCTAAATGTTCAAACATCACATTTCACATGGCATTGTTTGATATTTTAAGCAAATATTTCGGTGACAGTCTCATTATCTGTTAGCCACATCATGGCACTGAAGATATCATGGTACCAAATGTTTTGGCCCCATAAAGGAAATCCATTGATATAGAGTATAAGGAAAGGCATGATCATTTTTGGCTCATTTGGGTTTGGACCCATAAAGTTGAGGACAAGCACAAGGACCTCACATGTCATTTATGTTACATTACTGCACTTATAAGAGTACAGCATTATAAGAAGGTCACATTAAATTATATACATTATATAATTATATATATAACAAATTCTAAGAATAAAAATACACAAATATGCTGTTAAACTGAAAAGTAACAAGCTTGTAAGTAAAATTTTGCCATTTATTACAAATATTTTACTTAACGTTTGCCTACTTAAAGAAGGTACTTAAGGAAAATAAGTTATGTTGCAGGGGTTCAGCTGAAAAAAAAAAAAAGCCTTTGGGAACCCCTGTGTTAGAGGCTGTGATCAACATGTAGCCTTATGCTTATTTCTCATTACAGCTGTAACCCTGGTCCTGGAAAGCCCCTATCCCTAACACACCTGATTCAACTAATCAGCTAATTAACAGCCCTTCCTGAGTTGAGGTGAGTGTGTTAGAGCCAGAAAAACACTAAAACCTGCAGTAGGAGCAGGGTTGGGAACCTGCGCATTACAAAATGGAAAGGTTTGTCTTCTATTCAGTAGATGGCACCATTTCTCCACCGGCAGAATGTTGCTCACTGACAAGGCCCTGGTTAGACTAAGACATACAGTATGATGTGCTGATGTGTTATTTAACACCTCTCAACCCAACTGCACTGTATGTGATATACTTAAAACGTTTCCCTCTTCTTTGCCAAGCCCTAAGCACTCCCCAGTCGCAGATGGTCTTAATGATAGTCATGGCTATTGCCATGGCTATTGCCATGCTATTTCAAGACTTTGGAGTGTGATCAACCAGTCTAGAATCTATGATCAAACTACAAATTGATAAAGATATAACACAATATAATGTTTTCCCCCATTTTCTCCCCAATTTGGTCTTTTCTCACCCACTGGCCAGCTCTCCCGTATCACACAACAGCTACCAACCGGGGACGGTGAAGGTTAACACGAGCTTCCTCGGAGACACGCAAAGCAGGCCAACCTCGGCATGTTTTCGAAGTGCTGCTCGTGCTATGTCACAGGGCGGTGTAACGCACTCTGGAGAAATCACTATCCTTCCTTTTAGGCATACATGAGCTCACAGGCCATGATTGGTTAGTGTTGTGATTGACAGGGGAGAGCGAGTATGCCCCTCCCACTGAGAGCACAGCCAGTTTAGCTGTTTTCACTCCCAGCAACACAATGCGATTTTGATTCATAAGGCAACAATTCAACATTTCATAACACCACTGAATCTGCTATTATACAATGTGGGATGATATGATTTGATTCAATAGCCTCGGATCGATATGTGGCCAACTTTGTTCAGAATCTGGTGTGAGTCTACTGTTAATTCTTGAATGATGATGATGTAAAGAAGGACTATTTTACAATGATCAGAATTACTGGCAAATTGCTAGCCAACTAAATTATTTACAGATAAGTTTAAAAATATGAATTTACTTTTACACACCAGTTGTTTGTCCTTTTTTAATAATAATTGGGGGATCAAACACCAAAGGTGCATAGGCATCCTAAAGTGATTGTGTTTCTTATTATTATTATTTTCCACATGGGAGCCTATGCCAGCTTAAGGAACACTTCAAACACTTTTTAATGAAATTTGGCAGTGGTAGAAGACAGTCTGAGCTACCTTCACAGCACTCTTTTGTATATGCCACTCAAGCCTTCTAGCACCACCAATAGATCAAATTTGGACATACGTTTACAATAAGAACTTCACAACAGAATGTCGTAGAAACGCAATTTCACTTTCTTCTGAAAGTGGAAGCATGTGCAGATGGTCCCAATGGCTTCTAGTCTTCCTCCATCGCTAAGGGGTGGGGACAGAAAGTGCTTGGCCCCTTAACTGCTGCTTGCATTATACTGGGTTTGCGGCATGACAATTTACAGGTGTACTTGTTTTAGGCATTTGGGGCAGTTAGCAGGCAGGGGGGTTATTTATGTTTGGGTTTGGGGAAATCAGAGGTCACTGGTGTATTTATATTTGACTTTGGGGCAATTAGAGGTCATAGGGTATTTATTTTTGGGTTTGGGGTTGTGGCATTTTGTTTGTTCTTTTATTTTGCTTGTTTGGATAAAAAAAAAAATGCATGTACCACTGCTACCTGTGTTTGTCGAGTTCTTCTGCTGACAGCTGAAATCTGCCATATTGGTACTGAATCCCGGGAGATCAGCACAGAATGGAAGCCACGTGGACATGAAGCCGAATATTCATTTCCCAGCTGCCAGCAGGAACATCGGAATGGGAACTAGCATTCAGGGTGGTATTTATATTTGAAAACTGATTAGATAACTACATGAATGTGCAGGTGTTCCTAATAAAGGGGACACGAGTGTATATCAGATAACAGTATTGCGTATTGCACAATCCTAATAACAAAATCAGAGAACAATTAGTGAGTTGCGTCCACAACACACTAAATAATAAAAATAAAAATAAGAAAACATACAGTCCCCATAGGGTATCCACGCACCTTCAGTGCTTGGCCTCCTAATGACATTTCCACAATCACCCAATAAAAAAACTACAGGATAACAGATTATCCAAAATTTATTGATTTGAATAGCACACACATTTGTAAACATGGAAAAAAGTAACTCATTCATTCATTGCAGAGTTTGGCATCCACCTAGTTCTTTATTCACAAAACAAACTCTCAGATGAGAAGGGGTAAAGACGAAAGAAAGGTCATCATCATACTCTCTCAAGAGCCTCCAGCATGATAATACTGTTTCCTCTTATGACCTGTAAGTGAAGAGAAGAGAGTTCAGGAAAACCTCAGAATAAATCCACATTGCTTTTGGTAATTCACCATATTGATAAGCTATCTGAACTAGCTGATAATCAAATACCAAAGTCATCTTCCTAATGACTGAAATATGCTGTGTGCACAATTGTGTATGTTGTCCCCTCAAAGCACTGAGTCACCATGGCATAAAAATTAACAATTTGTCAAATAGCCTGTTTCATATAAAGCCTACAAAGCAACTTTTGATTATTTTAGGTTGATCTCATGTATTAAACTGAACAAAATTATCACTCATTTGTTTTAGACATAAACATCTAGTGAGCCATAAATTGCAGAATAACACTCCTGCGTTAAATTAAACCCAACAGAAAAAAACACCCATTTTTAAACTTTTAAACAGAGTGGACAGGGACGCCTCCATCACCAAGTCTAGTCTTCTTATTACTAATTTGTATGGCAGAAATACCCGTAAAATACACTTCAAACAGGAAGGAAGCTACTGAAGAAAATATATTTCAGACATTTGACCTTGCTGTGACCTTGTCCCTGTTTGGATCAATTCCGAAATATAATCTTCTGGCTACAGTGATAACGCCATATAAATCCTACAAACATTCAACCAATCATTCTTGACATATCGCACTAACGAGATTTTTGGACTCAAGGTGCAATGGTCATTTTTTCTTACTAGCGCAAATAACTTAATAGACAAACTGAAAACTAGGGGTGGACAGATCATCCTGAAAGATAATCGGAGCAGATATTCAGCATTTTTCAGATTATCAGAAACGGCACTTGAACTTGTTTCTTTGACGATAAAAGTGTGGTTTTTGTTACGTATGCAAAATAAAATAAAAATAAAACCGTAACAACAACAACAAAAAACACACTTCTGTAGTCTGGGCCAATGTCCCGCTCACAGCGTTACTGAATTGCTTGAAATGTGGACGAAGCATCGAGTACAACCAACTTCGGTAGTGAAATTTGAATAATTTTGTGCAATATTTGCTTAATATGATCGTTTTTGCATTCTTGGACAGGCTTCAGTGATTATGGAGTTGACTGTAGTTACTTTTACATTTCAGTGGGAGGAAGGGGTGAGGGAAAAAGAGAGAGAGAAAAAAAAAAAACATTACTGACCACCATGCCAATAGAGTTCATCTGTCCACCAGTGGACATTTCAACACAGTCATCCACCACCAGATTCATAAATGGATCAAATCCTCGCAAGATGCCTTGGACATGGCGACCACCATTCAGCTTCACTAAAGAGTTTTAAAAAAGAAAAAGAAAGGCAAAATGTTCACCTGGCACAAAACATGTTTTTCCTACAACTTTTTAAATAACCAAATAGCAGGATAACATTCATTAATGATTCATATAAAATATTAGAACACACAACACAATTTATGCTGGTCCTGTAGTTAAACAATGTGAAAGGAAAGTAAAAATGAACGCTGACTGGCGCTGTATAAAGGCAGTGCCCATCACCATCTGTGATGAACTACGTGGATCTTTTGCTTTTGGATTTCCTTTGTATTTATTCTATAAATTTGTGCTCAAGGTGCAATGGTCATTTTTTCTTACTAGTGCAAATAACTTAAATATGTAGAATAATAACCTTTAGTGAAACCCAGTCATTTCATATTAATGGGATTAATTGAAGAAATATGAAAAAAAAGGCAAGCCAACATAAATCCATAAATTAAGGCAAATAACACCAGTCATTCAAGTAATAATGCCGCTTTGTAAAAGGAGGACGCACTGCAATGACTCAGTGTACAAATCCGGTTCAGTTTTCTGTGGCATCTTTTAATGCTGTGCAACTCACCATTAGACCCAGCACCAAGTGACCAATCTGGCATGTCTCAAGTTGTCGCATTCTCCCTAGCATGCTGCGCGTCTTCCTAAGCCACATACGCTCTACTTTTCCAAAACAGCACTGAGGAGAGCACACTGGTATGCGAAACATTTCTGGCTGAGAGTCACCAAGACACTTTGCTTTGAATAAAAAAACTGTGGTTTCCCTCTCTGATGTGCTTAGAGTCCATGACCACCTGGGTAAAGTATTTCCCCACCCCCTCCTTTTTCATATCAAGCTATTTTTTTCCACCTCACTTATTTCACATCTCTCACCCTTCCCATAATTTGGCCCCAGATTTTGGCCTTTAAAGTGCTGTTAATTATATAATTTTATTGGAATAGATGAATAACCAAAATAACTTCCAGCTCTTCCTCTGACAAAGTCTACTTTTACTGTTTAATTCAATTTCAATTCAATTTTATTTGTATGGCGCTTTTAACAATGGACATTGTCACAAAGCAGCTTTACAGAAATAAATGGATTCCCAAAAAAATATATTGTAAATATGTTCATTTATCCCTAATTGTCATATTAATGCTGTGCGCTTTGCCTTTTATGGAGTTTTGTGGGCGTGAACAAATGCAAATCAGCTGGTGCCTGGTAATTTACGGGTGATTGGCATTCATCATCATATCTACGAGAGTATGAAGAAAATCAGCATTTCCAAACCTTTTGTAAATAAGGTGTACATTTTTAGTCTGGTTTGCCTTACACAAATATTTACACACAATTTGACTAAAAAATGTATGAGGCCCATTGTAAGTGCTTTTCCATAATGGAGAAATGTATTACACGTTAAGGCAAAGCTGGAATTAGCAATGTTCCTATAGGACAGGTATGTAAAAGCAATCGGTATAAAGCTTTGAAATATGTGAACTGTGGCTTTATATAATGAATCATATATAGCTGGCACACAGAGATTGTGCCAGCTCCAGTAGATAGAAGCCAACGCTACGAGGATCCTGAGGCATCCAGAGATGGACCTGCTCCAGCTGGTTTCTGCCTCGTGAGGATTTGGTTATTCAAAGCATCGCTGCCAACCCTATGTGGACTTTGAGGACTTTGAGGAAGACAACAACCTCCAAATTAATATACACATAAAATTCTACATGACTATACATAAATAGAGAAAGGACATTGTTCATATCACACTCTCCAGTGTCACCCAGATGAGGATGGGTTCCCTTCTAAGTCTGGTTCCTCTCAAGGTTTCTTCCTCATATCATCTAAGGGAGTTTTTCCTTGCCACAGTCGCCTCAGGCTTGCTCACTAGGGATAATTTTGTCTAACATCTAGGACAGTTTTTTGTTTTTGGATAGAATGCTAGTATATAAATTTAATTCTCCTGCAGTTAATGATGCTAATTAGTGAAAAGTAGTAGATTAAAACAGGGTGCACAGGAACCTGTAGCAGGTTCCACAGATCGTTTAACAAAAGGAGATACTACTTTGCGCAGGTCACAACCGAAGAGAGCTACAGTGATTAGTCAACAATCAATTACATCGATTAGGAAAATTGCTGACATGGATTTTTATATACAAGGGCCTGTTTACTTAACCAACAACAGAAATGTGTTTTAACGTAAGAGCAGCGCTACTATCGCACCAGCGTAGCGCACAAATCTGTTTATAGATGGTCCAACACTTGACGTTGGACCAAAAAAAAAAAAACCCAATAAACAGATTTCACATGAAAAATAAAGGCTTCTTGCTTAGATAAGATGCTCAACGGAGCAGTCAGCCTGGACGTGAGGGAAAGAAAAAAAAAAACGTTGAATGTTGTTTATCAGAGAATCCACGTGAACTTTACCGCAAAATTTGCGCTTTAGGATTCCGAGTGGCACAACAGAAAACCGTTTATCTTATCGTCAGGAGACCGCAAGTTTGAATCCAGGCAACGCCACAAGCATCAATGGACAAGGGAGGAAAACTGGACGTGGTCTCTCATTCTACACACTGCGCAATGCTTTACTCTCCATTTACACTTGTGTACATACAATTGTTTTCTTTTTTATTTTGACATCTTTCCACATTCTGTGTATAAATACCGCTACAACTACTCACCACTTGATCATACAGAGTCCAATAGTAGCAACCCTCTATTCCCACTTTTGTACTTTATTACTGTCTGCATTTGTTAACTTCTTTATTTGTATCCTTTATTTTATATGTAAATATCCAGGATTTTTGAGTTGATGGGGTGTTTTCTTTGGGTTTTCCTGATCGGAGGTCAGGAATAAAAAAAGTTACAACCTCTAGTCAAACGCAGAAATAAAATCTATATATATATATATATATATATATATATATATATATATATATTTTTTTAAAGAGAAGGGAGTGTGGGCTTGATTAAGGTTACTGGAATTTTATGACATGGAGCCGACGTTATTATTCAGTCTTCTGGCTGTATTGTTTGATATGAAGATGTATTGAATCAAAAGTCTCATATCGAAGGAAGTCCATCATTGTCACGGCTCTAGCTATTACATCCATGAAACTCACTAACACGCGTCGGACCATCCTGTTATACCAGGGGTCCCCACAAAGGGTCACTTGATTTACAAATGGGGTCGTGAGAGAAGCTCACAATCTCCTCTTTAGTTTTATGCTTTTTTTAAAAACAAATATCATAAATAAATATCACTCTATGAATACTGAATTTTCGTTATTTAATTTTTTTAAATGTTACTAGGAATCTCATTCAGACGCACCACACACCAAGTCACTGGCTGGTGTCCATTGGCTAGCCTGTTGCTAAGTCATTGGCTGTTGCTAAGTTACTGGGTGGTGTCCGCTTGTTAGCCTGTTGCTAAGTTACTGGCTGTTGCTAAGTTACTGGCTGTTGCTAAGTTACTGGCTGTTGCTAAGTTACTGGCTGTTGCCCGCTGGTTAGCCTGTTGCTAAGTCACTGGCTGTTGCTAAGTCACTGGCTGTTGCTAAGTCACTGGCTGGTGTCCGCTGGCTAGCCTGTTGCTAAGTTACTGGCTGGTGTCCGCTGGCTAGCCTGTTGCTAAGTCACTGGCTGTTGCTAAGTTATTGGGTGGTATCCGCTAGTTAGCCTGTTGCTAAGTTACTGGCTGGTGTCCGCTGGCTAGCCTGTTGCTAAGTTACTGGCTGTTGTCCGCTGGCTAGCCTGTTGCTAAGTTACTGTTGCTAAGTTACTGGCTGGTGTCCGCTGGCTAGCCTGTTGCTAAGTTACTGGCTGGTGTCCGCTGGCTAGCCTGTTGCTAAGTCACTGGCTGTTGCTAAGTCACTGGCTGTTGCTAAGTCACTGGCTGTTGCTAAGTCACTGGCTGTTGTCCGCTGGCTAGCCTGTTGCTAATTTACTCGCTGTTGGACTGAAACTGCAGCACAGCAACATGTATGAAGGTTTGAAGTTCACTACAACAGAATTATAAAACGGGAATGAAATAAATGTAGAGTGGATAAAGCTTGAGCTCGCAGAAAATCCATTTAGTGCTGTTTGGCCAAAAGGTTTGGGATTTTTTTTATACAAAAATGAAACACACCATCAAACTAACATTAAAAACTGTCCATTTATAATTAAATAATATTTAAAAAGCTACTCACGCGACAGTTTCTTATCCATAAACCTGCAACAAAAAAAAAAAAAAAAGAGAGAGAGAGAGAGAGAGAGCAAAAGGTAAGTCAAACTCTAATAACATTTCCACCACTGTAATATTTCTATTTTCTGAGATAATCATTTACTCAAAAACAGCGGTTCTGGTTCTGGTGCTTCAGATACTCCGTCACACCACCCGGTTATTTAGCCATGTTAGCTCACTAAAGCTATCGGTTTATGAGGAGAAACATTAACACTCACAGCCAGCTACTCTACACATACTTACTTCTTTAACTCTGGAGGATGTGCTTTGCTCATGTTTATATGTTTTATCTATTTTTTTCCCCCTCAAACGAAGACAGAAAAAAATTCGTAAGAAACGCGTTTCGCAAAAGAAAACAAAAGGGAAACACGCGCGTAAAAGCGGAAACACTGCGGCGGTAGCGGGTGCAGCAGCGCCACCTGCCGCTGTGGAGGTCAACAACGGGCTCGCGTTCCGCTTCAGGCGCTATTACCGCTAAGTGTCTAAAATCCGCGCCCCCTAATTTTTAAGTGCGGATAGATTAATGTAGACTAACCGTGGTTTCTGGAAGAGTGGCTTAACCACAGTAGCTGCGTTTACATGGACACTAATAATCCGATCGTAATTGGACTAGAAGCACAATCAGATTTAAAAAAGTCACATGTAAACGCGTCAATCGGAATGAATTGGCCAAAACCGATTAAAATTTCATTCGGATCGTAAGGGGTGGTTTAAACCTTTTCTAATCTGATGGAGAGGACATGTAAACACTTCATCGGATTGAAAATGAAACCAGATAGTTCTGCGCATGTGCAATGACGTACAAATCACGTAATGACGTATGACGCACGGCTGTCAGCGGTGTTGGCGCTCTGACCGTAGCCTCAGCAGGTGCCATGTTCCCCTCCACCATGGAGCATAGTGTCATTAATGACTGTCGTGTCATCCTAAAATTCTCCTTCCACTCCTCGTCTGTGTAGTGGTGCAAGACGACGTTGTCCCACCAGTCCTTGCTTCAGACCCTCATCCACAGACGCCTTGTTCTGGGCTCGGGAAGGGGCATTTTAATTGCTTGATAAATAGACGCAGTACCGCACGAAACATCACGCGCTCGTCGTCTTCTAATTAGCAGCTGAAATAGGCAAATGTTAAGTCTTCTTTTTAAAACGAAAAAAAGAAGCAAGAGAGTGGCTGCTAGTATCTGCACGTTGGAACGGCGGGAAACGTGTATTCGTGCACTGTGCGCATGTCAGAAGATCAAATCCGATTCTGTCATGTAAACGCGTGTATCAACCCGATTACTTTATTCACCGTTCTTGTAAACACTGCGATCGGATTAATCAATCTGATTGATTGATTTCATTCCGATTGAAACAAAAAGTGTCCATGTAAACGTGACTAGTGTCAGAACGACAGGTCCTGCTTCTTCCTCCAGGTGATTTTCTGCCACGTGTTCCTCGGAAACATTTCTGTTTTGTCTTAAACCGTTTCTTTTGTGGTTTTGGCTTATTGCAGCATTTCTGATTTGCACCCGTTTTCAGCATTTGCACGCCCATCCATCCATCCATCCCGCTTATCCTACTCTGAGTCGCGGGGTAACAGAGAGCCTATCCCTGAGGACTCGGGGGACAGCCTGGACACGGGGCCAGTCTATCACAGGGCACAATCGCACAGACACTCACACACCATGGACAATTTGGAAATGTCAATGCAAATGCATACCTCCGTGTACCCAGAGGAAGCCCCTGAAGCATGGGCAAACTCATGCACACGGGGCGGAGGCGGCGTTCGAACCCCCAACGCTGCAGGTGCAAGGCAACAGTGCTAACTACTAAGTCACCCCCCCCCCCCCCCCCCCCCCCCCCCCCGTATTTGCACACGTTTTCTGTATTTGCATGTTTTAAGCGTTTGCACATATTTTCTGTATTTGTACGTTGTAAGAGTTTGCACGTGTTTTCTGTATTTGCATGTTTTAAGAATATGCATGTGTTTTCTGTATTTGCATGTTTTAAGAATATGCATGTGTTTTCTGTATTTGCATGTTTTAAGAATATGCACGTGTTTTCTGTATTTGCATGTTTTAAGAATATGCATGTGTTTTCTGTATTTGCATGTTTTAAGCGTTTGCACATTTTCTGTATTTGCAGCCTATTGGCCTCTGTCGGTACCATGTGTGCATGTGCATGTGCATGTACACTCAAAAAAAGGAATGTGTGGTCAGTCAGTTTTAAGAGAACATATTACATATAGTTTACTTACATATTACATAAAGATTTCTTGTTGCCCATGTGTGCCCTGTTAGATTGACTGTTTAAACACTTAATAGCTCTGAATGTTGGTCTTTTGGTGTGAGCCCTGGGTTTCACCTGTAAAGACTGCATTTGTTGTTGAAAAAGATAAACCAACATGAAGACTAGAGAGCTGTCTAGGGGAGAAAATCAAGCCATTCTGAAGCTGAGAAAAGAGGGAAAATAGAACAGAGTCATTGCACAAGCATTGGGCATAGCCAATACAACAATTTGGAATGTTTTAAAAAAAAGAAAGAAACCAATGGTGTACTAATAACCAGATATTGCACAGGTCAGTCAATGAAAACAACAGCAGTTGCTGACAGAAAAGTGAGAGTTGTGAAGAAAAACCCAAAAACAACAGCAACATCACCAGCAACCTCCACAGGGCAGGGGTGAAGGCATCACAGTTCGAAGAAGACTTTGAGAACAGAAATATAGAGGCCATACCACAAGATACAAACCACTCATTAGCAGCAAGAATCAGAAAGTCAGAAGAAATACAGAGATGATCCACAAAGGTTCTGGAAACAAGATTAACCTCTACCAAAGTGATGGAAAGGCCAAAGTGTGGAGAAAGAAAGGAACTACTCATGATCCAAAATGTACGAGCTGATCAGTCAAGCACAGTGGAGGTAGTGTCATGGCTTGGGCTTACATGGATGCTTCTGGAACCAGATCACTAATATTTATTCATGATGTAACTCATGATGGTAGCAGCAGAATGAACTCAGAAGTCTACAGAAACATCCTCACTGCCAATTTACAGGGAAATGCATCCAATCTGATTGGGAGGAACTTCATCATGCAGCAAGACAATTACCCAAAACACATTGCCAACATAACAAAGGACTTCATCTGGGGAAAAAGAGGCAGTCAATCATTCAATCAGCAGACCTTACCCCAATTGAGTATGCATTGCACTTCCTGAAGAGGAGAATGAAGGAAGAAACCCACCAAAGCAAACAACAACTGAAAGAAGCTGCAGTACAAGCCTGGAAAAGCATCACAATTGATGTTGATGTCAGTGGGTCACCAGCTTGATGCAGTTATTTCAAACAAGGGATATGCAACTGGATACTGAGTGTTATTTACTTTAATTTTCTGTAAACCTATCTGTTCGTATACTTTTGCTCACCTAAAAATTGGGTAGTCTGCCACCAAAGGTGCATGGACCTATATTACTATATCCAAAGAATGATGCGAAGGCAGTCATGGAATTGAATCAGATTAAAATCCAAGCTCAATTAAAGTCAAAAACAAGAGCCAATACTGTTACTAAGAGAAATATTTTATTGATTGTGACTTATTTATAAATACAACGCATTGAAATACATGTCATGCATTAATGTTTTAAATTTTTTTTGTTTTTTGTGTTTCATGAAGTGTCATGTGTTCTGGAGCAGGAGTCTGCAGCAGGAGTATTTGGGAAGGAGCGAATTATAACATGGCATACCTGATACATATTTGTGGTTGTTATACTCTGATAGTGAGCTGAGCATGTGTGTGTGTGTGTGTGTGTCAAAGCAAGCTAAAATGGCTTACATACATACTTACTACACCGTTTATTTATTGGCAGATGTCCTTATCCAGTGCGACTTACATTTATCTCATTTTATACCACTGAGCAGTTGAGGGTTAAGGATTTCTTGCTTTCGGCTTTGGTTTTCTTGTTTATCACTCTGCCTAGTTTGCATGTTTTCTGATCACATGACATTTGGTCTGAATTTCATTCCTGATTATGCCGGTGCTTGATCCTGACTCCTGTTGCCCTCCAGACCTGCCTGACCTACCCTGATGCTGTACTTCTGCTTGGAGCTTTCTGCACTTGTGACTAACTCTCTGCTGCTGTGGATGGTCCCACATGGACACCATAAAGAATTGCACTTCCTAAAAACAGTTTGTGCCCACGACTCACCTATGCTTCAGTGGATTACTTCACTTGAGTACATCCTTTCAACTCACTCAATGCTTGACTTTATATTACATATATGATTGTGGAAGAGTAATGATTAATTGCTCTATCAGGTGTCACCCAGAAGACTTTTGAGTCTAGTTCCTCTCAAAGTTTCTTCCTTATTTCTTCCGGTTTTTGAGTTTTTGAGCAAAATCTCTCAGAGAGTTTTTGCTCTCCATTGTCACCTCTGAGTTGTTCATTAGGGATCTAATTCTTCATCTATTCTTTTCTGTAAATCTGCTATTGTTAAAAGTGCTATACAAATAAAATTGAATTGAATTATTGCTCTACCATATTGGTTTGTCTTCCCTGGTGACATCAATAAACTCCAAACCTGTGTGTTGTGTGACAAAACCAGTCTGTTTCAACTGATTAATGCAAAAGCCTTATGAGTTACACATGTGTATTATACTTTATGAAACACACACACAAAAATTTGCATTAATGCATGATGTATTTTAATGCACTGTATTTATAAACAAGTCACAATCAATAAAATACTTCTCTTAGTAGAAGTACTAGCTCTTGTTTTTTTAGTTTAATTGAGCTAGGTTGATAACTGCTTCACAACGTTTACAGTAAAGTAAGAGCACAAGTCTGCAAACAACACACAGAAAAAAGGTAACCGAGGTCCTTCATCATATATGAAAACTAACTTTATACACCAGATTACATATTAACCTGTCAGCAGGAATTTCTCTATTCTTAATGCTAACTTTGAAACAGTTTTCATTTTACTCTTTAGTTCTAGCTAATGAAATAATAAAAAAAAAAGTATCTAGTACCCACAAGCAATTACATCAAACATAATAAATAATAATTAAATATTTAAAATGTAAATACAAATAATCCATGTTTTTAGATATGAATATATTCTGAAGTTCTGGAGAAATTGTTGTTTCATGTATGTATTCTTCTTGAATGAGGTCACTGAAAGCATATACATGGAATCATCATTCTTTTGGAAAGGTATCTGTTCAAAAAAGAGAAAAAAAACACAATCTGTCATTCATCACTGAATGCAGTTTTTGACATATACAACTTAAATATCAACTTTAAATAGAAGGTAAAGGCATCACATCCTTCTACTGTAAATCATTTGTACAATTCTGAAAACTGAAAACACTAACACAGTGATCCTTGATTAAATAAATAGGTTTTAACCTAGTCTTAAAGACTTTAAGTCCCAAACACCATTTCTTTATACAAGAGCTAACAACTGCCATTCACCAGCAAGTTTACTTTTTAAATGCTCTTCACACATCTTGCTGTGCAAATGTGAAGTCTGGCCCAATGGGGTCTTTCATGACCAAAATGCATTGCTAAAACCTCTCATAAAATATTAATTTATCAAAATACATGCTCTGGATTTCTCCTAATGAGAACGTGTCAGTCAGAGCATAATTACAAATTTTTTTTCTCTATAGTTGTGTATTGTAATGCTTGATCGATGGTGTAAGCGTTTATTTACAGTACTGTGCAAAAGGCACCTTAACGTTTTTTAATAGATTTTTTCTTAGATGTTTATTTTATGACTTATGCATTATAGCCAGTAAAACATTTTATATTTTCAAACATTATTTTTTTAATAACAAAAAATTAAGTTAAAGAGAAAAATGTTTGTATGTCAGTAAATGAGGTAACATATTACGTAATAGACCACTTTTCCTACAAAAGGAAAAAAAGAATCCTGGCTGAACAGAAGCAAGCGCGACAGTCAAAGTCTCCAGAAGAACTCTACAGATTCTCCAAGATCCTTTGCTTATAAAACTGGATGAAGTGTACCTGAGACTGCTGATGCATTGTTTAATGCACCAAACATTGTTTAGTTTGCTGTTGTGTACTGCTGTTTATAAAAGCTTTTTTTTAATGTGGAAAATGTGTAATTGTTCATTGTATAATATTTTTTATAACACTTGCTCTCAATCACTCTAATCACACTAATCTCTCTCTCTCTCTCTCTCTCACACACACACACACACACACACACACACATACAGTGCTCTCTTCCACCCTCAATACCACGACTGAGGTGAGACCCTTCAGCAAGGCACCGAACCCCCAACTGCTCCCCGGGCGCCGCAGCAAAAAAAAGGCTGCCCACTGCTCCGGGTGTGTGTTCACGGTGTGTGTGTGTTCACTACTGTGTGTGTGCACTTGGATGGGTTAAATGCAGAGCACAAATTCTGAGTATGGGTCACCATACTTGGCCACAAGTCACTTCACTTCACTTGAAGACCAGGAGACCAGGCCAGTGTAGTTCATTGCAATAATCAAGAGCTTCTTCCCATATCTCCTTGATCAGAACTAAAATCTTGTATCAATAAAAAGGCAAAGGAGTCCCACAGACACAATCGTTCCAGACACCTGAGGACATCTGAGCATCAATCCAGTTCATGGTCATGGGAAAGTATTTGTATTCTCTTGTACGACCTGCAACCATCCCAAAAAGGACCATCAGAAGAGAAATATAAAAGCACAACATCTTCTCTGCTACAATGTTTATGAGCTTTGTAGAACTTCGTACAGCTCTGTCACCAACTCAGACAATGACTTTGACATTTACCTGACATTTACATTTGTTTACTTGGATGTTGCCTTTATTCAAGTAATATAGAAGGACGAAAAGAACACAATCCACGGAAGTTACACATAAAATTACCATAAACAAATGAATGAGGCTTGGAGGAAAAACAAAGAGCCTAAGGAAGGGTTTACTCATTTACATGTTAAGGCACAGTCCTACTAACACACAAAGCAATCAAACTACAAATACACACACATATATATATATATATATATATATATATATATATATATATATATATATTTGTAGTATATATATATATTCCAGATAGCCTTTAAGAATGCTTTAACCAAACAAGAACGTATTGAAATCATTCTCATGGCTGGTTTGGGAAGCTGTCACAATGTTGCAATGGACTTAATAACAAATTCAAACAGACTGGAAGTGCAGGTTGACAAGTTTTTATTAATCAAAGCAATCAAATAATCAAGCAATCAAAACAAGAACGAGATTCAAGGTCAAGGTCAAGATGCAGACAAAGGTCAGGCGATCAGCCAACAATATAAACTAGGCTAGGCAAGAGCAAGTCGAGAAAACCAGAAACAACATCAAAAACCAGAATAGCAATAAACAGTCAAAGGCTTGGTAATGACTGGTAGAAAAAACAGTTTTGATTCTGGTTTGTTTTTATTTAAATTTTTATCTTTGCCATTGTCTTCGCTGGTTGCCATTTGCCTGACCTGTTTCTGTTTTTGACTACGCTTTTGAAAGTTCCTTTGGATTTGTCTTCCATACAGGTCACTGGAAAATGAAAAAGTGCTCTGTGTTGTATAGGTGATTTCAGGATTTGTTGTATAGCAAACTATTATATCATATTGATGCACATGTGGTGCTGGTGGTACCTCTCTGACTCAGGACTTTCACTGTTACCCTTTGCTTTGTCTCTATAACTTTTGACCTGGTGAAAAACATATGCACTAATTTTAAAAAGTGTGTCAAAACCCATGGACAGTTTGATCCACAAAGAGCATTGCTGTGCTAAATGTATGAAGAGCTTTGAAAAAGTTACCTTTGTTCTCAAAAATGCTTGGAAAAAGATCACCACCCCTGCTCTAGTTTTAGACTGATAAAGAACATGCACTTTTTGATTGAAGAAGATGACGTGTATCATTAAAGACCAAACATTCACTCAGGTACTGTGGGATGAGAAGATTCAGTGTTTTACAGGTCTTTAGTAGTAATTTGTTATGAATGTGAAACGTAGTGTAGGTAACATGGGTTTCTATTTTGGTATTATGGTCAAACTTTCTGGTTCTAGTAAAGACTATGACTGCTGCATTCTGGTTGCAGGGAGAACGCTCAGAGATGAAACACCATGTAAAGTGTTTTGTAAAATGCAAAAAACAAGTGATTATTATGAAACGTGTGAAGTTTGCTATAAAAATTTGTAAGCAATTGTGAAAAAAAAAATTTAGATGTATACAATGCTGATGTATTGTTCTGGATATCACTTACTCACTTTATTAGTAGCAGAGGAAATTGAGCTTCTCATTGCAGTCTCTGTTCTCCCAAACATGTGTTTTGGTGTTGAGAGCTCCACAGCGGTAGCGTGGAGCCGGGCATGCGGGCAGTGTGACCAGAGTCCCCAATGGCTCCTTGCTCACCCAGAGCCATTTTCCATTCTGGAAGCGCAGGCCAGCCCAAACCCTGTCTGTTTGGGTCTGACTGCTCTCCATTTCAGCCAACTGTAATTGTGTCTTAGAGGCCGGGGAGGCCAGGCCAGTGTAGTTCATTCTGCAATAATCAAGAGCTTCTTCCCATATCTTTTTCTCCTTGATCAAGACTAAAATCTTGTAACAATAAAAAGGCAAAGGAGTCCCACAGACACAATCATTCCAGCCACCTGAGGACATCTGAGCACAGTTCTCAATTTTCTGTATGTTATTAGGCTCGCCCTGCTCCCACCCGAAGAAAGAATTTTGTTTTCCATTTTCCCACAGCCAGATGGTTGGATCTACCTGGCTTCTGTACATCCCAATCCAACCCAAAGTTAAGGGTCCTCCGACATCTATAAGCCTCTGGTTTTCCTCATCAGACGTGATGACAGCAAGACCCTTATAGTTTTGTCTGCAGTAATTCTGAGCATCAATCCAGTTCATGGTCATGGGAAAGTACTTGTATTCTCTTGTAAGACCTGTAGCCATCCCAAAAAGGACCATCAGAAGAGAAATATAAAAGCACAACATCTTCTCTACTACACTGTTTATGAGCTCTGTAGAACTTTGTACAGCTCTGTCACCAACTCAGACAATGACTTTGACATTTACCTGACATTTACATTGGTTTACTTGGATGTTGCCTTTATTCAAGTAATATAGAAGGACGAAAAGAACACAAACTATACATAAAATTACCATAAACAAATGAATGAGGCTTGGAGGAAAAACAAAGAGCCTAAGGAAGGGTTTACTCATTTACATGTTAAGGCACAGTCCTACTAACACACAAAGCAATCAAACTACAAATGATACAATCTTGACACATTTATTTTTGGAATCCATAAATGACATAAAAGGACATGGCTGGTGAAAGTCATATGATAAGTGGAGGTAACTGAAGGGCTTCAAGCACTCGCTCATGTTTCTCATTGCTGCTTCCACTTCTAGACTTTTTAACCTACATTTTTTCCAGCTTAGTTGTTGCCCATACAAATGCATTGCTTAATTTACACTGTTTAAGTGTTTAAGTCGTCTGTAATCGCACAACAGTTACACAATGACCTAGTAGCTCAGAATGTGAGGGCTCAGAGATAAATTCTTAGGAAAACTACTTAAAGGAATCTCAGACTACTTAAATCCTGGAGATGAAGTTATGGCAGACAGAGGCTTCAGAATAAGAGATTTACTGTTGTGATGCTGACTACAACTACCTGACGAACAGAGAACTACCACAAGGGATATTGGAAGATGAACAGTGCTGGTAGAGTTGCCAGGTTTACACCATATTGTGCTACGTTTGGAAGTCCACAGGTGTGTTTTGGTGTTGCGAGCTCCACAGTGGTAGGGTGTAGCCAGCCCTGTGTGAGCCGTGAAGAGAAATATAAAAGCATGACAATTTCTCTGCTGTAATGTTTCTTGAATAGAGCCTTTGGGTCCCTAGAAGATTAGTGGTTAGGCCACGGCGCTCTCAGTGCTGCGGACTGGGTTAAATTCCAGGCCAGGAATAGTGCACTCCCAGTGCTGGTCCCAAGCCCAGATAAAACCGGGGAGGATTACGTCAGGAATGGCATCCTGCGTAAAAACTGTGCCAAATCAAATATGTGGACCAATGATCTTCTGTGGCGACCCCTAACGGGAGCAGCCAAAAGAGGAAGAACAACAACACTTGGATGGTGCCTTTATTCAAAGAAAGAAAAGAACATAATCCACAGAAGTTTTACATAAAATTAATGTAAACAAATTGACAAGGTGTGGAGAAAAAAACAAAGAGTCACAACTAAATGAGGATTTAATCATTTACATGTTACAGCTCAGTCATGCTACAAACACAGTGTAACAAACTTCACGGATGAGCAAGGAAAAGATGGGAACCGAGAGAACTCAAACATAACAGAAACCACAAACGTAGCACCAACATAAAACAGGCGTACATCTCTGTCTCCCACTGATTAGACAAGTCAGTGCCAGGTGTGCGTCCTTATAGTCTGGACTCTCCCTCTTCCTCATCACACACAGAGCAATCAAACTATAAATGATACAAGTTTGACGCATTTATTGTTGGTCTCCATGAAATAAACAGAGATAACTGAATGGTTTTAAGAACTTACTCATGGGTGCTTGTACTTATATTCTGTTCTTACCCACATTTCTTCTGGCTGTTGCCAATTGCCTACTCATTATTTCAGTTTTCCCATATCATGCAACACTTGAAAAAGAAAAAAGTTAAAAACACATATTTGTCATTGTGAGTTACACACTAAAATCGATGTGAAGATGTTTATTGAGTCTATTAAATGTGGCCTACAATAGAGGGGGTGCGGGCATGCCAACCCCACATGCTCAGTAAGTTAGTCTACTGTCTTATTTATTTATTCCCCGACATTGTAGGAATTACTCATACCTACACTATGAATGGGGCCTCTGGAGCCTCTATGAAGAACTGGTCCTCTGCCTCATTCAAACTGCCAACATTTTGAGTCCCGTCTGGATGCACAGCTTCTCTGGGAGTGAATGGGATGGTGGCCGATGGGATTTTTTTCTAGACTGCTGACTAACCCTCTAACATTTGTTGGAGTGCCAGCAGGCCTTCCTGAATGTTAAAGTGGCTCATTATTATGTGGGGCAGCGAGAAGCAACATTCGTCATTTGTCTTTAATAACTAGTTTATCCTGGTCAACCCTGTGTGTGTGATGGGAATACACTCTGGATGGGATTTAGACTAGCCAGTCCATGTCCATAGCGCTGAGTTGCAGAGTTTCATGTGCTTCAGAAATTGGACGAAGCATCACTTTAAATGAGAGGCTATGATGACTCTCTACCCTGTATGGTTTAGTGTACTCCTGCTTTAATGCATGTAATCATTTTTGTCATCAGGTTTGATGCATGCTATATTCACACTAGCAGATTGACAAGTTGCTTGTGTGACTTATAGTTTGCCTCTTCTGGGTGTGTAGTGACTACTGCTCTGCTGCTTCTGGCTGTGCATTGTGTCCAGCATGTTTTATTTTTTGTATAGTTCTGACGAAAAACTATGGTAACCAAAATGTACAGCCTGTAGCTCACTATATGAGTTATACACAAAATTAAAAAAAAGTAGTTAAGTTGCTAGCCTTTGTACTAGCTTCCTTGGCAGATTAGCAAAGCAAGATAACTGTACTAGCTGCCTACACTCACTAGACACCAACGATCTCTGCTACTTCCTTCCAAGCTTTATTTTTCTTTATACTTTATATATCTCCATATGCATTTAATGGGAGATCATATATGATAGGATAAAAACATGGATATAAGTTTTTCTTCCAATTTTGGGGGTCAAACAGTAAATATGAACTAATAAGAACTAAAGTTCTTGCACTCTAAAGTGAGCAACTGAAAACCTTCTTCTTAATTAAGACAAAATAATTTCATAATCACATGCACTAACTCCAGCCCAACAGGAGTTCAGGCATTTTTGTATCACACTTTTATAATACTCCTCCTAGGGGATTCAACCAATTCAAACCAAATTTGGTCAGCATGATGTCAAGATGTCCTCAACACTATATATATATATATATATATATATATATATATATATATATATATATATATATATATATATATATATAAAACCTTTATTTAATCAGGTAAGTCAATTGAGAACCAGTTCTCATTTACAATGACGACCTGGCCAAGAGGCAGCATAAAAAGCAGGTACAACAATAAAGACATTATACAATTACAAATAACACAATTATAAACAGTGACATAAAAACAAACAAATAACTAAAAACAAGTACAATGATCCTGTACTATTGACTGAATTAAATTTTTAAAGGAAGTAAGCAAAATGAATCTTTAATATCTTTAATGGTGTTTCCATGGTGAGGCAATCAATAAACATATTACACTGCACAAACAGGAAGTTAGCACATAGATGCATACTTACACTATACATCATGCAATGTAGCCCAAAGCTGACATTTATCTTCAATGATGCAGCATGGGCACATACATATGCAAAAAGCGATTCATTGTCATAGAAGTGATGCTTATATACCAAGCTTTTTAACACTCCTTCTACAGAGATTATCATATGCAACGCAAATTTAGTCAGCAAGATGTCAATATATCTATAATGATAAATTGTGAAAGAATTTTCGATATCTTTAACAGTGTTGATAGGGTGAGGGTATCGATTCACATCATGCAATCAAGAAGTGTGGCATAATTGCAAAGTACATCATGCAATGTGGCTTAAACTTATGCACATACACATAGCAATAGTAATTCTTTTTTTAATAACACCACCAGCTGGCAACAAGAAGTTAGGTTTATAAACCATTCCTACTTTAACACTCCTCATATATGGTCTGTCATATTTGAGCCAAATTTGGTCAGCATAATTTATCCCTGATGATAAATTTTGAAGGATTTTTTGATATTATAAATGGCGTTGCCATGGTGACTATCAATTAACATCGAATGTTATGTAATCAGGGAGTGTGGCATAGTTATAAAGTACATCATTCAATATGGCATAGACTTCACTGTATGGTAAATAATAGGGAACTGTCAAATAGACATGCGTATAGTAAATAAATTGTCATAGCACCTCCAACTGGCTACAGAAAGAGAGGCTGATAAACAAACCTTTTAAATATGTCTCTTATAGTGTGGATAAAAGTCATAGCACATATAGTCAGAATGATGTCAATAATTCCATGATATTAAACTGGGAAGGACATGTTGAAATCTGGATCAGCATTACCATGGCAAGGAGTGACATCTAGTGCAAACAGGAAGTGTGGTATAGTTCCACTGGACACCATGCTATGTGGCTCAAAGCTTGTGTGAATTTTCAGTGATGCAGCATAATAACATCCATCCATTCATTTTCTTTACAGCTTATCCTACACAGGGTCACTGGGAGCCTGGATCTATCCCAGGGGACTCAGGGCACAAGGTGGGGGACACCCTGGACATCCTGGGCATAATAACATCCACATGCTAATACTAGCTGTTGAAACAAACACTGTTACACCCTTGGTACTTGGGCCCGTCAATCGCTATAATCGCAATATATTTTTTATTTTGTTACAGCGGCGAATATCACAACCTATATTATCAAAGTTATCATATTTAGGGGTCCAAACACCGAAGTTAACTCAGACCTAATGTGTTCATTTGGTGGAAATTTCAGGAATAGAAAGGTCTCTGGCTCATATATATATATCTCAACATTTTAAATAATGTTCACGAAATAAATCCATACTGAGGGGGTCTGTGGACTTGAGAGCCACTGGAATACAGGAGCTGAAATCTGGCCTCACACTCCAGCCCAGGTGTTGGCGGTAATGAGACCAGATGTTGATTCTCCAACCGCTAGAGAGTCACAAGAGCAGAAGAAGAAGGACTGCGGCTCTGTATGATTTAATCTTCTACACATGAGAATATTTCTGACAGGATTTCACAGAACCTGAATGAATGAAATAGAAAAGCTTGTTATTGTGCGCATTTGAGGTGTTGACTCGGTTTTGTTTTCAAGCCCGAGGTGAGTTGTCCTAGCTGACCTGCTCAGGTAAATCTGACTCCCTATATAAAATGCACTACATAGTAAATTAAACAATACGCTTAATATCATTATCTAAAAAGAAGCCATTTTAGGATTAAGCCTTCCTGAAATTTCACGGTTTCTCATTCGTTTTGTTGCTAAAGCTTCTTCTCATTTACATCACAGCGCTGTTGAATTCTCGATTCTGATTGGTCAGAAGGTGCTGATTAATTTGCTACAGCAGCAGCTCTGATTGTACTTCCGGCTGCAAATCATAGGTTTGTTTATGCTAATGCGCTCGTGCTGATGCCTTCCCGTTTCTATAGTAACAACTTCTATGACGAAGGCTTCGTATAATCTAAGACTAATTAAAAAAAAAAAGTTCAGCCCTTTAACAGTGATATGGCGAGGTTTTCTATCAGGAGATGTTTGTTTAACATTTATGGAAGGAGTCTCCAGTGTCAGTGTTTTCTAACAGCCAGAAATAAAGCTGGAATTTTAAGTTTCTAGTTGGAGGGATTTCTAGTTTCTTGGTAACATGAAAAGCTGTATGATTAACATCATGAGACAGAAGAAGAAGCAGAAGCAGAAGCCTTTATTTTTCACACAGACATTACAGCAGAGTGAAATTCTTTTCTTCGCACATCCCGGCAGAAGGAAGTTGGGGTCAGAGCGCAGGGTCAGCCATGATACCGCGCCCCTTGAGCAGAAAGGGTTAAGGGCCTTGCTCAAGGGCCTAACTGTGGCAGCTTGGCAGTGCTGGGGTTTGAACCCTCAACCTTCTGATCAGTAACCCACAGCCTTAACAGTGACGTTGGGGAGGGATCTACTGTTTATAGCTGCTATAACGTAAGTGATAACAGGAAATAACTTGTTTTGCGGACGTTCTATAATTAAACGGTTCAGGAGAATAAAATCCAGAACCAACAGACTCAAAAAAAGTTTTTATGCAAGAGCCATTGTGGCACTAAACATGAACACTTGAACTTGAACGGCAATAACTGTGCAATAATGTGGGGCATTGTAAATATGGATGTGTATTATCTGTGTATTTTAAGTGTGGGTGTATTTAGCTTAGTTTTATAGTGTTTAACTTGGTTGCATTTTATTTATTTTTAACAATATTTTTTAAGCTATTTTGCACTATTTGCACCGGCTAAGGATGGCCATCCAATTTCGTTGTACTGTACATGTGCATTACAATGGCAATAAAGGTCTATCTGTCTATCTATCTATCTATCTATCTATCTAAACGTACCTATAAACGTGACATGACAATGATGTGTCATTCTTTAATAAATAATAAATGTAATCTCTGGCAAATTGCTGTGGTAAAGATTTCTGTGATATACTTCCGCTTCGTGATGGGCCACATCACCCCACCCTGTTGTTTATTATTTTTCTTTAACAGAATGTTTCCCAAGTGAACCAGTAGCTAATGAGTAGTTGAATTACCTTGGATTGCTAACATGGTCCTCATCTGCTGCTGAATATTGAATGAATTTATACTCAATATTAAATACCAAAATAAGCAAAAAACATGAACACTACAAACACATGTAATCATGTTTTAATCGTTTGGCTTCCTCAGTGAATTAAACATAAATGCAACTCCATGGGGTTAAATGCATTGGTCAGCAATAAATCTGTGTTTGTGGATTAACTGTTGCATGCTGTGGTGGTTGTTCTATTTATTTCCTTACTTATTTGTAGTCTGAATTTCTTTTTATTTAACATTTTAAGTATTTAGAATTCAAAACAATAATATGAATCTTCTGGGTGATTATCTTAAGTGTTGTATTAAGTATCCAGTAAAAAAAAAAAAGCTGAATTTGCTGGTCATACTGAAAAAAGGTGTAAAACAGACCTTGCTGTTTAATTTTATGACATTATGTTTCAGAATAATTGTAACAAAATTACTTTTGTAAAAATTGTGAAAATTAATACAATTCTTACCTTGTATACTGTATCAGTCAGTAGTTTGCCTCAGGAGTTGGTCTATGGGTTTGGTTGGTGTGAGCACCAGGCATGTTGTGTCCTGTTCATGCATTTATTGTAATCATCATCATCGTCATAATCATCATCATCATCATCATTACCATCATCATCATCAATCACTGCTGTCACTTGTATGACTTCGTGGTTATGCGTTTGCTTGCGATTTCAGGATGCTGCGTCCTGTTAATTTCGGTACATGACTGTTGTGGTTGTGGCAAAATCTGTCCTGATGTGAATCGGCAAACGTTTAACAAATTTAAGTTTTAGATAAATGAGGATGGCCACTGCATTGTATTTAGCCAACCAGGATTCTCTAGGATATAAATCCATGTAAATGTAACAGACATTAGCAGCGAGCAGATTGACAGGTAGTGAAGCAACATTTGGCAACAAAAAGTAGAGAATGAAAAGGTTTACATTTTTACTACTATTTATCATTTACTTTGTGTGTTCTGTCTATGTCTGCTCAGTTGAATAAGAGTACTTTCTATTTCATTCTAAATTAAATCTTCACAGTTTGCATTAAGTGTGTTGATTTACAAAAGGTTCTGTTTATATTTTAGCCTCCATTTCTGGAATCACTTCCCTTTAGACGTCTTATAATGGAATCGGCAGAGATTTCTTCACAAAAGCCTCCATGTTCTCCGTGTCCTGCTCATTCACAGGTAATGGTTTTAAATATGTTTTCATTGTAAAGCTTTGTACATTTGATAGACATCAGAACACTAAAGGCCTAAAATAAGGAACTCAAAACCCACCTAGCACATTACGATTGTGTGATACTGATTTTTCCCTGATCGCGATAATCGATTTAATCGTCCAGAACCATTAGCCTAAAAAAGACAGGAAAATAAGCATTTCCACCATTTCCTGTTTAAGAAGAGAAGGGGAGGGCGTACAAACATGACCACTTGTGCAGTTGGGAAGTGATTCAGCAGTAATGTGCAGTTAAGACTTAAAAAAACATAACATAATCCTTTTACAAATCTGTCATGTAATCTTCACATGGCTGACATTTGCTTTGTTGATGGTGTTCAGCAGGAGAGTGTCGCTCAAAAAGAAAAAACAAAACAGCATACTTACAGTAATCACCTTATCTGTGTTAAATTTGACACTTCTTTGTATGCCTATTTAATCTTTGTCTTATTTTTTCTTTTGGCTGAAAACCAAAAGAGCCATTTTGACCATTTTTGTCCAAAATTTTTTGATGGCACCCTTGGTCTAATCTTAGCTAAGTCGAACATGCACTGATGATGTATTTTAATTTATATTAGTGAATTTAAAACATTCCCCATTTAACTTTGCAGAAAGTGAGTAAGCTGCAGGGATTGAGAGCAGCATGAGATGGGAGAAGGGAGTGGGGCTTCCAGCAAATCTCAGAACATCTGTGCAGATCATTCCAGATTCATATGGCACATCTGCCATTTCATTTATTTTATCTGACTGCTCTTTTGCTAGGTACTAGTGTTACTTTTCCTGCTCAGGGGAGCCTCCATTCTTGGAGCGCTCCAGGGCCAGAAAGCGCTAAACTTTCTGCCACTCTCTGGTAATTTGCATATTTTCAAGTCTTTTCCCGTAGCAATGATAATTCAGAGAATGCTGCTGAATTGGTGGTATTTATTCCAGTCAGTTTTACTTCCACAGACAAAAGCAAAAGAAAAACATGGGGGTGGACTGAAAAAAAGGGAGGGACACTGTCTTTCTCTGTGGCTCATGCCCACTCACAGCCCCACCTCCAATAACTCAAGCTTATGTAGTGATGTATGACACTTTATTTGCAGTAAATACTGTGTTCATTTCCTAGAACCTTCTTGCCGAGCTCGTAGCTTTTGAATCACAAAGAGACCTGGTGGTTATCTGGGAGTCATAGAACCACCAAGATAATGTGTAACAACAATGTCATGAGGAACCAAACTCACCATAAGACTGCTGTGAAAGATGCTCAGAGTTGACTGCTAAACTCAGCCCACTGGGAGGGTTGAACTTACTGAGATAGCAAACAGCACAGACGTCCTGGAGTGGAACATCTCTTAATAAGGGCCAAAAAAGAGGAGATGGTCTTTGTAGAGTGGCACACCACAGTAGGGGTTGGAAGTCCAGCTTGTCTATAGGCCAAGGTGATGACATCCACCAATGGAGCTGTTGCTGCTTAGACAAGGGGGCTCCTTGAGTCTTACCTACATAACAACTAAAAGGTTGGTCTGAGGGTCAGAATGTCTGTTTTCTGGTCCAAATAACACCATAGTGCACATATCAGACACAGGAGTGAATGCTCTGCCATGTCACCCTCATTGAAGGCTGCAAGGTCATTAGACTGATTCCCAAATTGTGACCAGAAAATATGTGCCAGAAGTCTTGGGTTCATCAACAAGGTCACCCCGGAGTCATCTTATCACCAACACAAGCAAGGTAAGCTTGTGGCCATATCATGCAATTCTCCAACTCTTTTAACTTAGGTGATTGGTAGCACGTAGGCAGTTGTCAGAGACATTCACTTCATGTCAGATTCATGCGTATACTCATGTGGAGGGTCTTTAAGGGACTTGAATACAAGAGGAAGGCCCGGGGCTTCTGTGGGATGGTGGCAAGTTGAGATGCCTTTCCCCCTTGGAAAAGGCAATAATAAGCCTACAGGACCCTAGAGAGAGTACTGTGGAGAGCTCCAAATTACAGTGGTGCACTGAGATGGCAGCTATCGAGCATTTACTGGAGAAAAGTCTAAATCCTAGCAATCGGTCTATGTGCCATGTCCAGCTGATGAGGTGAACACCATTTGCAGAACTCCCACTCAAAAGCATAAAAGGTCTCTATGCTAGGGGCTCTTGTATTCAGAAGTGTTTCCTTGACTGTTAGATTGCAGTCCTTAGTCTGTCTGAGGGCCAAATCTTGCTGTCCATTTGGGACCTCTGCTTGGGGAGACACTGCTAGGGTGTTCTGACCATTAGTGAGAGTAACAGTCCTCTTTTACTCTTACTAAGTCTTGCGGGCCATCTTGGGGGTACAGAATCTTAGTTACAGAATCCTGTAAAACTTCAGCAGGGAGAAGGGAACAGTTGTATAAGAAATGGTGAGACCAGGGCCCTCCCCTTGGAATAGATGAGAGCACTTGGATGCTTACCAGAAGTCTGAGAATATGGTCCCCTCCTGGGTAGTGCAAGGCCTCTGGTAGGTATTGTAACACAGATCCAGGCTGTTGCATCCTTAAGGCTCCACGTGAATTGTTGATTTGGCTGTGCTGAGTTTGTGATTTTGAAACCTGTACCCTCCTGTCTAGGACTTCTAGGTCCAGAGAAGCTGTAGTACACAAGGCTGATACAGCAGGGCACACATCAGGAAGAGTGGATTGTGCCAGCCATACCCAGAGACACTTGTATAAATCAAGTTAGCAGAATCACCCCATAACCTTGCCCACTGCCTGGAGTGAGGTGTCGGTCAACTCAAATAGTTGTGATTTTCTGTAGCAATTGTGACAGGCCTAGTCATAAGGTAAATATATTTTAAAATAATCAGTCATGTAAATTGTAAAAACATTTAAGTCTTTTCAAATGTGAATTGTGAAATTATAAAGCTTTGATGTAGATAAATAATATATACAGTATTCTCCCAAGGTTTAGACAGAGCACTAATGAGGCCTGTGAAAACATAATCTTTTTAAGGAACTTTTAAAGGTGTAATCTAGAACATTGTGATAAAAAGTTTCCTTTTAGAAGTCTGACTGGCTTTCTGTACTTTCTGTACCGCTGAGAAATATGCTTTGGTGCGTACACACTTTCTTTCCTGAGCTTGCAAGCTATCCTGCTAATCACACAGAATTTCTAATATGTGCAATTGTATTATAAAGTGTGACAAAGAAAATCAAAAGCTGCTTTCAGACTTTGATTACTAAATAAGAAATATTGTGCTTTGTTCATTAGCTTTGTGATGTCACATCGGAGACCTGCATGACATCAGACTCTGGGGACTATCAGAACCCTGTAAAAAAGGAAGAACCTGAAGATGAAGGCTATCTCTGTAAGGCAACATTAGCTGTTTAGTCCAACTATGCTTAATTTGTGACCAGTGGCACAGCACTCACTTTTCCTTCATTTTCTGTTTTGTATTTCACATTTTCACTTGAGATGACTGTTTAAATTCAGATTATGAAATTTTAGGTGGTGGGACTTCAAGCCCTGTGGGATTAGTCATCACTGTTGACCAACGGACTGGAGAATTCCAGAGGAAACTTGTAAAAGAGGAAGAACCTGAAAATGATGAGTTTCTCTGTAAGACAATATTCCAGGATTTCACAGTATTTTGGCAATTATTCTGTCTGTTTCAACTAAATTTGTGACAGCACACATAAAAATTAAAATTTTTTTGCATCCTCCCTTTCCAGACTGTGAGGACTGCAGATCCTACTTCACCAACAAGTGTGAAGTTCATGGTCCTGCTCTTTTCATCTTTGATACCCCTGTTCCCATGGGGATTGCTGACCGAGCCATACAAACCCTTCCACCAGGTCTAGAGGTTGGAAAGTCTGACATTCCTGATGCAGGCCTTGGGGTGTTCAATAAGGGGGAGACTATTCCACTTGGTGCACACTTTGGGCCATGTGAGGGAGACCTGGTGGACAGAGAGGAAGCCATGAATAGTGGCTATTCTTGGGTGGTGAGTTAGTTTCTTAAAATAATAATCTTAAAGTTCATTATAAATGTATAAAGTATGGCATTATCTAAGACTGTCAGACTTGTAGCACCTGTGTGCACTTCTCTTCTTTCCTTTTCAAGGGACCTCTTTAATCTCATCATTATAATTTTAATCACCCCTAGGAAACATTAACAGAGGGATGTACACCAATCAGCCATAACATTACAACCACCTGCCTAATATTGTATTAATCCACAAGACCACAAGACAAAACCTGGGCATATGGTATGGCCCTATACATTTTAGAATTCATCCTGCTTCTTGTGTCAGCAGTCACATTGTCAATAAATACAAGGGAACCAGTTCCATGATGTGGTTGCTAAACTCTAATCCAGTCTTCCTGTTTTTGAGGATTGCCAGTGGTTTACATCTTGTGGTAAACCCTCTGTATTTACTCTGGTAAATCTTCTCTTGACTGTTGACTTTGACACAGATACGCCTACCTCCTTTAGGGTGTTCTTGATCTGTCCAACTGTTTATGTGAAGGGTTTTTTTTCTTCACCAGGGAAAGAATTCTCTCATCCACCAGTGTTCCTGAGCTCAGCAGTGCTTTCTTTCAGTGCCAGTTCTTTTTTAGAATGTACCAAATAGATGAATTTTTTTTGTTCTCTCTCTGATGAGTTTGTTTTGATTTTTCAGCCCAATGATGGCTTGCTTCACTGGCAGCTCTCTGGACTTGATATTGAGAGTTAATAGCAACAGATTCCAAATCTAATTGATTTGAAATCAAATCTAGACCTTTTATCTGCTTAATTTTAAGTGGAATATTTAGGGAATAACATAACATAATAACACCTAGCCATGGAACAGCTGAGCAGCCAATTGTCCAATTTCTTTTGGACCCTTAAAAAAGGAGGGCCACATATAAAAGTACTGTAATTCCTACACTGTTCATGCAATTTGGATGTAAATACCCTCAAGTTAAAGCTGAAAGTCTGCACTTTGAGGTTATATTCAATGTATATTCAAATATATTATACTTTTTATTTTCTGTTTCTTTAGATATCCAAGAGCAGTCAATGTGATGAATACATAGATGCCAAGAGAGAGATGCATTCTAACTGGATGAGGTGAGGAATCCACTGCTGAAGACTGCACTGTTGGGTATTTGTTTAGTCATTGATTTTATCATTCCTTATTTGGTGTGAAATAGGTATTGCTTTACTACTGTTCGTTGAAGAACTGTAATGAGGTATAACACAGGTAGTATGTGATACCAGGCCTATGCATATCTGCCTGAAAACACATCTTATTCATATGCCTGTAAGTGAGATGACAATACCCCTCATCATCATTGTCTTCCCTTAGTTCAGCAAGTTGTTTTTCCATCAATCAATCTATGACTGCTGTGCAGAGTAGGCCTGACTTATATCTCATTCTCTCCACTCAGAAAAAAGTGGATATGTGCATTCCCTTTCCGTCAAGGCACTTGGAATAACACATAGTATGGGATGTATATTAATGCTTCACACAGCCATAGCCAAGGAGGGGAAAATAACTCCCCAGTGTCCTCCTAATACAATATAGGGGATGGTGTGAGCCACACAGGTGGTCAGAATTCACAAAAATGCACAAAGGTATGAGGGGAAGCCCAAGATGCTGCCATAGAAACATCTGCAACTGACATCCCCTTGAACAGAACCCAAGATGAGTAGCATTTATTAGACCTATCAAAGCAAACTAGTTCCCCAGACTGACTAAGTGGAGTAACAGATGAAATGTTAACCTCTTGAATGAAAAAAATATGTAGATGTCTGTTTAAATATAAGATTTTGTATTAGATGCAAGCCTGATGTTTATTTATTTTTGGAATCCCAATATTGTAGTAGCTCATTTTTTGTTCACTGTCTCTTCCTTATTTTCCAGGTATGTGAATTGTGCTTGTAATGTTAAAGAACAGAATCTAGTGGCATTCCAGTATCGAGGGGGGATTTTCTACCGTTGCTGTCAACCGATCAAAACAGGACAGGAGCTCTTGATGTGGCACGAAGATGACTATGGCAAAGACCTCGGCCTTGCTTTCGACAACCTCTGGAAGAAAAAGTGCTCCTCAAATGGTTAAGTCCTACCCTGATTTTTGTCACAACTGCTGACTATGTCAGTCCGCAGTGGCTACTATACATGAATACTTATAACAATGTTTACTTTGAGGCAATCCTCACCTCTACCACGCAGTGCTATATTCAAATTGTAACTACCACCAGTAGTTTTTTTTTGTTTAATGTAACTAATGGAGGCTAATTAAGGCTCATTCTAGTGCATCTGAGCAAAAATATTAGAAGCACACATTCATATGTTTTTATATGCTGCAGAAAGTAATATTTTTGCATCTTATTGTTGACATGGAGCATGTGTTGTCTCAGTATCACCTAGAAGACCCTAGTGCACCCCACGTTTCTGTAAAACTATAAAATAATATTCCATTGTGTTTTTTTAATACCACGATGAATCCGAACTTGAACAGCAACAGTAGCTGGTTCATTGTGAACAAAAATCTCAACAGATAAGGTGGGCTAGTTGACTTGCTTCTATGCCTAACTGGACCGCAATAGTATGGTGGATTAGTGTGGTGGGATGTCACATTCCAAAGCCCTATAAGCCATGTAGGACCCCTGTGAAGTGCATATACATATGATAATCTAGCAACTATAGATCCACAGCAAAAGGAGGCATGGGAAGAGTGCATACTGGCCATCACCAAACACACCACAATTCAGGGTTCCTGCACAGTCTGCTCCTTGTATCTGCTCCTAATATCACACATAGATCTTAGTGACTCCCAGTTGCAAAAACAAAATGGGAGACTATAGTGATTTTTAAGAACAAGCCAGAATTTGTTTTCTAAAATGTTGCGTTGTGCTGTTGGGCGTCAGAATCAGAAATGTGTTCTTGAACATATTCAATTTTATTTGCATACTATCAAATCAGACACCTTTTGTCATGTCAGGTCATGTTCTTACTGAGGAGTTGCCTATAATGGACACATTAAGCTACCTAACTGTATTCAGATTACAAATGAGTTTATGGCAACTGTTTGGGTGGCGCCTTGGCTTCCAGTGCTTTAATGTCCTTGATGTTGTAATCGTAAAATCGCTTTTGTATGCTGTAGCTTTAGGATTTCCCTTCACAATTAAGGGGCCCAAACCTGTTCCAGCATGACAATGATTTTCCAAGTTTGGAGTGAAGAACCTGATTTGCTTTTACAGAGCCCTGACTGCAGCCCCACTTTAGGATGAATTGGAATGCCAACAGCACCCCAGGCCTCCTCACCTGATATCATTGCCCAACTTCACTAATGCTCTTGTGGCGGAATGAAGAATCATGTCTCCGTGGAGCTTGCTTTGTGCACAGGGCCATAGCCATGATGAAACAGATATGCACCCTTCAGTTCCAGTGAAGGGAAATTGTAATGCTGCAGTATACAAAGACATTCTATACAATTGTGTGCTTACAACTTTGCAACAGTTTGCGGAAGAACCACATATGGGTTCTTGTTTGTATGTTTTTATTTATCAGGGCCTAAATAACAATTCTGTGGTCCTCACCAATGTCTATAAACAAACAAATAACCTCAGGTGACAACAAAAAAAAAAACACAAGAGATTTAAATATGTAGTCATTTTTTCCAAAAAGTAAACCAACATTCGGAAACCAGTTGGGAAAAAATAAGTACACCCTTCCTACTTCCACAATCATTAAGAGAGTAATTAGCAGCCAGTTGTTACTAATGAAATGTACACGATTAGTTAATCATCAAGAAGTGTGACTATCTCTATAAAAGCAGTTTGTTGTCCTGGAGCACTCAGGTGTGTGTCTATATCATGTCAAGAAGAAAGGACATCAGTCCTGACCTCAGAAAAGCACTTGTTGCTGCTCATCAATCCGGGAATGGTTATAAGGCCATCTCCAAACAATTTGAAATTCAGCATTCTACAGTGAGAAGAATTGTTTATAAATGGAGAGGCTTTAAGACAAGAGTCGGGGTCCCAGCAAATTCAGTTTAAAGACAGACTCTTTAATGCTCAGAGATATAAAGAAAAACCCAAATGCTACATCATGTGACCTACAGGCCTCTGCAAGCACATTAAATATCTTCGTTCATGACAGCACAATCAGAAAAAGACTGAACAAGAATGGTTTCATGGAACGGTGGCTAGGAAAAAGCCCCTTCTCTCCAAAAACAATATAGAGCACGACTTAGGTTTGCAACATTGCATCTGAACAAACCAAAAAGTTCTGGAACCATATCCTTTGGACTGATGAGACCAAGGTGGAGATGTTTGGCCATCATGCACAGTGCCATGTTTGGTGAAAACCAAACACAGCGTATCACCACAAACAACTCATACCAACTTTCAAGCATTTGGAGGGGTGATGATTTGGGCTTGTTTTGCAGGCACAGGACCTGGGAAACTTGCAGTCATTGAGACAATGATGAGCTCCACTGTATACCCGTGTATTATACCAGAAGAGTCAAATGTGAGGCCATCTGTTCAGCAGCTTAAGCTGGGCCGAAATTGGGTCATGCAACAGGACAACGATCCCAAGCACACCAGCAAATCAACAGCTGAATGGCTAAAGAAGAAAAAAAAATCATGGTGTTGGAATGGCCAAGTCACCGTCCAGACTTTAACCCCACTGAGATTCTGTGGCGAGATCTTAAGAGAGCTGTGCATAAACGAATGCCCTCAAACATCAATGGACTGAAACAATGTTGTAAAGAAGAGTAGGCCAATATTTCTCCAAAACAATGTGAGTGACTGATAAACACTTACAGAAAACATTTACTTCAAGGTATTGTTGCTAAAGGTGGTTCTGCCTGTTACTGAATTATAGGGTGTACTTATTTTTTAACTTTAACACTCCCTGAGTGGTAATCCATAATAATAAATGGATAACATTTAAAGTTTTGGATAGGTTCTTCAGTCAGAATATAACCAAGTATATCAGTGTCAGGTTGCTAGGCTACTCGGGTCTTTTTGCAACAAGGTTGTGTGTGCATCTCTTTTTGTTTACAAACACTAAAGGGGTCTATACGCCACCAACAATTATAGATATTTACTGTACGAGTGTGTGGCCAGCACTTCAAACCTGAGGACTATGAAACAGATTTGAAAGTGGAATTACTGGGTCTTCTGCCAAAGAAGATACTAAAAATGGTGATTTTGTCTGTATTTAGTAAATAATGGAGAACAGAGGAGATTTCAATGTCTGGTCAACCTGACAAAAGGAGCAAAACTAGTTAATGTCCGCTAGTAAATGCTTGTCCTCACCCATGTAACGACTAGTAAGATGGCTAGTAAGGTCGCTAACACAAAGGTAGATAATCATGTAATGTTGTTAGCTGACATTATGGTAGCTACTTGTGCTGTTGCTAACTTCACTTATTTGGCTCAGTGTAATTTTGAAAGACCTACAGTTGCTCTCTGCTTGCCTAATGTTGCTCTTCTCTCTGGCACAGTTCTTCTTTTGTATATTCTGGCTTGAACATGTATGGTTAGGTGTCATTGTGTAACATCTGTTGTCATTTCTGTTACTTGAGTAAAAATATCATTATATCAAGAATATCATTGGCCAACTGTCAAGTTAGTCATTGGGATTGCTGGGGACGGTGCCACTTGGGGGCTGTGGAGATGGCTTGGGGATCTTATATGGGGAGTTGCACTGTGATGGCTTGGGACTGCGGTTGCCGTGAGCAGTTTTGCACTCAGGTCTCCATCAGTGGACAGTGGATAGGTTCAACAAACCAGACTTAATAAGAAAACTGTGATGGATTTCCTGGTTGCACAATTGCACTATTTGTCCATGTAGTACACAGTTATAGAAGGAATATATTTATAACTTGAGTCTGGTTCCTCTCAAGGTTTCTTCCTCATATCATCGCAGGGAGTTTTTCCTTGCCACCGTCACCTCTGGCTTGCTCATTAGGGATAAATTCACACATTTACAATTTATTTTGATTTAATTTAATTTTAATTTATTTATTTTCTGTAAAGCTGCTTTGTGACAATGTCCATTGTTAAAAGCACTATACAAATAAAATTGAATTGAAGTTGGTGAAGTGGGTAACACTGATAAATTGGTAGCATATAGATGACTATGTTAACAGACTGAGGTGGCATTGGTATGCATCATTGCAATTAGTTTATGAAGTCAGACGCATATCCACCAAGAAGGGGCTGGAGGGTACATGGGATACTTCATCTTGGTGTTTCCCTGATTCACTTGCTTCCTTGTACTGATTAAGAATGGAAGTGACTGTATCCAGCACTGTTTCAGCATAATTTAAATGTGTGGCTTTGATAAATATTGGTCTGGTGAACACCAGCAGCTTTATACCATTCTCCACTTTTTGCTCACTTTGCTAATATCGCACATAGATCTTAGTTGCAGCAAACGCCCATTCAGTAGTCTACAACATATTCCTAGGCTATAGTTCCTACACTATATAATTGCTGATATGCCTTTGGGGGAATATCAGCAATTCAAGGCAGGGCAGCCACCTGATCACCTTCAGCTATGATGACTGCTGACTGACTAACTGGAATGCAATAGCCTTGTCAATGCAGACTATACATTGCAGACTATACACACTGGCATTTGGAAGATGTTTGATGTGTAGCCGATCTTATTCCTGCAGGTGCCCTTGCTTGCTATAAATATCGAAGATCATTCAGTTGCAGGGGCAGGTAACTAACGGTAGAAAATCATGAAGAAGTGGCGATCATGTAATGCTCATATCTATTTGGGGCAGAAAAACACAAAAGGAAAAAGGAGAAGAGGAGAAATGGACCCAAAAAACAATGGTAGGCAATTAATGCTAATTAATTGGATTTAGTCAATTTGTCTGCTGTTTTTTTTTTTTTGCTTCTGCTTGTTGATGTAATTGAAATGGAAAAAAATAGTGACTAACTAGATAGTTATTATGTAGAGCACACACAAGCCCCACAGCCTTCATTTGGCCCAAGTGAACTTGAAAGTGGCCCATAGTACACTACTGTTGAACATTTTCACACTATCCAGAATTCACAGCAGATTCATAGCGTTACGACTGCCAGTGTACAGCGTATGCAAACACATCTCACAGTGCTTAACTAAAATGATGAGCAGCAGCCTTATTACAAGGGTAGTTACCATAAATGGTCCATTTCTACCATGGCAGGCTTGAACGCTGTCTGAAATGCAGGCTGTTTGCTTTGCTTGATGTATGTCACACTTGTGTCTAAAAAGGAGTTGTGTGTTGTGCTGGCAGTGGCGTAACCGGAAATTAATTTCGGAGGGATGAGGAAATATACAAAATGAAATCACGATTGCTTTTCTGATCTCTACATTTAAATTGGTAAGTGTGATGTGCCCATGCAGCAGTAGGAACGGTGATGACAAGAATTTATTTATTCATTTAAGGCACAATCTACCATTGAACAATCTTTCCATATTAATAAGATCGCCATAAAATACCTTTATGACAGTTTCAGTGAAAATGATTAAAATAACATGTTAATAACAGGGAAAGATCTCCACACTACTACCACTCAGTGTGGGAAATAATTTAAATGGGATTCATCTCCAAATATACCAGCGCAGTTATGCAGGTGGAAAAGACTGCCTACAGTGTGGAAGAAGTTCTAATCAGAAGAGCACTCTCCACCAACACCAGTGCATTCCCACACAAGAGAAACCCTTTCATTTCTCACAGTATGAGGGCAGCCTCAGCTCATATACATGTCATATCACTGCTCACAGTGCAGGGAGAGTTTTACACATTAGAATGCCGTGCAAAAACTTCAGCTCATTCACACAAGAGAGAAGCTGTGTCACTGCTTACAATGTGGGAAGAGTTTTAGACAACAGGTTAATCTCCAACAACAACAGTGCATTCACACAGGAGAGAAGCCGTTTCACTGTCCAGTGTTTTAAGAGTTTTAATAACCAGAGTAGTCTCATAAAATACCAGCGAACGTGTTGAAATGGCCAGTCAAAGCCCAGATCTCAATCTGATTGAGAATCTCTGACAAGACTTGAAAATTGTTGTTCATCAGTCTCCATTCAATATGACCGATCTTGAGCAATATTGCCAAGAATGAGCAAAGATATCAGTATCCAGATGTGAAATGCTCATTTTAATAACCTTTCTGTCACAAGAAATTGACACCATTAAATATTAGTAATATTGTGTAAATCAAATGGTAAAAATGCCATTTATGCCCATTTCAATTCTAGGTTGTAAAACTGGTAGAAGCATTCAAGGAAGGTTAATGCTTATGTTGACCCTGGGCCACTAGAGATATCAGGTCACACCCCTTGACATGTTATCAGAATATTGGATGTTCAGGGTGAGTCCTGTTATCCCTTAAAAAGTACCTGGGATGTTTCATTGAATTTCTGCCCTAACTTTCTCCAAACTGACTTTAAACCACAGACAAAGCCCAATACATGAAGTCCTATTCCAAAACCTTTCAAAATCTACTGCTCAAATGAGTAGCCAGATTCAAACTTTGCTTAAGGATCATTTCTTCTTTTGGATCCTGTGAAAGTTTTAACAGACTGCACTTAACCATTTCAAAGGAAAATAGAGGATGTCTTAAAATATTGTTGCACTGTAGCCATACAGTGAATTTTATATGGCTACCAGAGCCTACCTTACTTTCACTTGGTTAACGTGTAAAATCTGAAGACTTACTAGAGGGCTTCTTTCAAGAACGCCTTCGCATTACTGCCTGTGTCATACTATATGGATTTGTTAATGAAAGACCATAATTCCTCTGTGGGTTCGTCATCCAGAATTCATAGACATTATGTTGCATTCATAGTGTATTGTTTTTTTTCTGTATATGTTGGTGTGGTTTGTAAAAAAAAAAAAAAAAAAAAAAAAAAAAGTTAAATTTGTTCTGTTTCTCTGAGTTTCTAATACTTCTCATTTCTATGCTCCAGAAATGAACAATGCCCTGCTGCAAGTCTTCTCCTGCTCCTGGTGTCCACTTTTCTACATGTCTCAAATTTAGCTCAACAAACACATAAAGAGAAGCCACTATAAGCAATATGTGAGACAGCTGACAAAAAAAAGTTAAAAATGAGAATCTGATGACTACTAGAAGCTCCAATAGTCAACAAACATGCTCTGGTACTGGCACTAATGCCACTCATGGACAAAATAATAAAGAAGTCTACCACTGCAATTGTGGGAAGAGTTTTACTGACCTGGATAGTCTCAAAACTCAACAGTGCATCAATACAATTGAGAATCCATACCACAATTCACAGTATGAAAAAGGTTTTAATCAAAAGGATGATCTCCAGCGATGCCGGTCCATTCCAACAGGAGAGAAAACCTATAATTGCTCATAGTTTGGCAAGAGTTTTAATAAAAGGAGAAATTACAGACAACACAAGCGCATTCACACAGGCGAGAAGCCGTATCACTGCTCACAGTGTGGAAAGAGTTTTAGAGAAAAAAGCCATCTTAAAACACATAAGCGCATTCACACAGGAGAGAACCGTTGCTCATTGCTCGTGTGAGAAAAGATTTAATCAGAGTGATTTACAAAAACACCAACGTATTCATACAGGAGAAAAGCCGTAACACTGCTCACAGTGTGGAAAGAATTTTACCTGCCAGTCATCTCAACGATCATGGGCAAATTCACGCAGGAGAGAAGCCGTATCGGTGCTCACACTGTAGAAAATCTTTTAATAAAAAAAGTGCTCTACAAAGACATCAGCACATTCACACAGGAGAGAAGCCGTATCAATGCTCACAGTGTGGACAGAGATTCGCTTATTCGGTTACATTTAAGAGACACAAATTCTGCAACATACAGCCATCAGCTCTTGAGAAAGAAACACGATTACCATTAAACTTACCTTGTCTGTCTCTTGTTTCTTCATTTTATTTCAGCACAACTACACATGTCATAAATGGTTATATATTTATTCCATAGGAAATGACTCCTTCTGTATATTAACATTTTGTGTAAGCTTGTTTTGCATTTGCTGTAGCCTTGTTGTTAGACTCAGTTTTCCAAATGTCACCACAGCTTTTCATGTCATATTCCCAGGATAATTGAACACATGCTTTTATCAGCTACAAAAGGCAATAATAAACTTAACAGCAAATTGACCACTGCCACTGATCATTACAGTGAAGAGGGGATGCACTTCTGCTCCCTGCAGTCTCTCCGCTGGGGTCCCTGTCTCTCACTGAGGTAATATCCCCACATGGTTTTTCATACCACTGCTATGATGATGACACTCAACTCGTCCTCTCCTTTCCTCCCTCAGACACTCTTGTTTCATTGTAGACATCATGCATGGCAGTTCATCAGATGAAACCTAATCTCTACAAAGACCTAATCTCAGACTGAGCTGCTGTATTACCCTGGAGATGCATCTCCACGTAAATCTTGTGACCTCCCTGGACACACCTCGGATCACTCCATCTGGCAATGTATGCAACTTTGTAATTTTGGACAACCACCTATCTTTCCCGCCTCATATTGCTAACCTGAATTGGTCATACAGGTTTCTCCTCTACAATATGAAGAAGATCTGTCGATTTCTCTCCAAAGAGGCCATTCAGGTGCTTGTTCAGTCATCTTGAGACTGGCCTACTACAACTTGTTTACAGCAGGTCTTGTTTCCTGTGCCTGCCATCCAATCCTTGCAGCTGATCCAGAATGCAGCTTGACTTGTTTTCAAGTTCCCTATGTCCTTCCACCCAATTGCTGTGTTCCTTCCGGTGGCATCTTGTAGCTGCCCTTATCAGATTTAAAACACTGATGCTTGCTTACAAGGACAAAATATGGACCAGGCCTCAGCTACTTGTAGGCACATATGACTCCTTGCTGTGCACCATGCTCCTTTTGAGCCTGACACCAAGGTGGAATAATGAATTTCCCCTGGATGTCTGAACAACTGAGTCACTGGCTGTCTTCGGATAAAGAGAAAGACCTACTTCTTCACCCATCACTCAGATTAGCACTTATTTAATTTATCTTTTTTTTTTTTTATAAATCCTGTGATTTGTGTGTTTTCTTGTTGTATTACACTCCTCCTAAGGACTGTTTTACACTTCTGCGTATATAAAAATGGATGCTCGCACGGGGTGAAAGTCTTCATACTTGCATGTAACTTGAACGTGTGAACCTCACTAGAACTTGCTTTAGATTTTATTTTAATTGAGTTGCTGGGGATAAGTCACCTACACTGTGTCTTTATTGGGAGTCTGTTCAAAGAAAGAGAAAGTAAAGTGTGCAATCCCGCAGGATCAAACTAGCCATTATAATGAACTATAGTCAGTATAAAGCCTTACACAGACTGAATTTGACTAAACTGAGGTTTTTACAAAGTGTTTTTCATCTGTTGCAGTCACAAGCTATTTTTTTCAGATTTATAACAGATTACACTTTCAGAAAGCAGTCGGGGATCACGAGCATTCAGATACACATCTCTGCATGCCACATTTACCCATGATCCCCCTCTCTGCATTGTGATGCAAAGAAGCAAATATGTGTTAACACAAAAGTATAAACCAGGCTTAAGAGGGTTTTAGCTCAATGGTATACTTAGAAGCTGAACTCTTGAACTAGCAGGAGATTATATTTCTGGTAGAGACTACACAGCACCTCTGTAAGTTGCTCTGGATAAGGGTGTCTGCTAAATGCTGTAAAAGTAAAATGCATAAACATGCATTTTGATGTGATTGAAAAAGTAAGAATGGATTGTGACACTGCTCACACAATACAATATGAGATTAAATTTTCTAACATTCGTTGTGACCTCTGATAGCTTCCTTTAATGTATTTATTTACTTTACCCTCTCACACAGTGCAATTTACACACAATTTAGCCATGATTAAATACATTGTTGGCAACAACAAATTCATGTCTAAATTGTTCCAAAATGAAACAGTGTCCCCAAGTCCCCTTAGATGGAATTAGGACAGTGAGATTTTCCATAACTTGGTCGGACCACCTCTAGAAGTGGCTGATGTGATGGGTTTCGTGTCAACAATGTGACTCCTGGGCTCTTGCATTGATATTAGTCCCTAACTTTCTCTTTATGACTTTGAACATTGTTAATTTAGCCATTTAGAAGAAAAATTAGTCAAGGTCCTAATACTGTATATAGAAGCATTGTGGCCATGCACTGAAGTAGGGTTACCAGAGTCTACCTCAATCTTCACTCCAGGCAAGTCTCATGGTATGTGACCTTGCCGGTAAGATGTAGACTCTGCAAAATTACTAGAGGACTTCCTTCCAAAAAAAAAAAAAACTTTTGCATTACTGGCTGTTTCACACCATGGATTTGTTAGCATAAGGTTATAAGAAAAGTATAAGATCATAAAGTATCCATTATGTTTTTTACTACCTTTTGTCACCCAGAATTCATAGAGATTATGTTGCAGTCATAGTGTTTTGTTTTTTGTTCATGTTGGGATAGTTTGTCAGAAAGTTAAAATGGTTTGTTTAGTTTCTCAATGACTTTCTAATGCATTTCATTTTTTATGCTCCAGAAATGAACGATACCCTGCAGCAAGTCTTCTGCTCCTGGTGTCCAATTTCCTACATGTCTCAAATTTACCTTGAAAATCACATAAGGAGAAGCCATTATAAGGAATATGTCAAAGTGAAAAATGTGAATCTGATGCCCACAAGAACCTCCAGTAGACAACAAACATGCTCTGGTACTTTCCACACTAACGCCACTCATGGACAAATGGAGAAAGAAATTAATCGCTGCTCAAATTGTGGGAAGAGTTTTACTCACCGGAATAATCTCAAAACCCACCAGTGTGTCCACATGGGTGAGAATCTACACCACTGCTCACAGAGTGAAAAAAGTTTTCATGAAAGGGATGTTCTTCAGCGACACCAGAGCAGTCACACAAGAGAGAAAGCATATCATTGCTCACAGTGTGGCAAGTGTTTTACACGACAGAATGCTCTCCAAACCCATCTGCTTATTCACACAGGAGAGAAGCCGTATCACTGCTTACATTGTGGGAAGAGTTTTAGACGACAGGGTAATCTTCAAACACACCAGCGCATTCACACAGGAGAGAAGCCTTATCACTGCTCACAGTGTGGTAAGAGTTTTAATCACCAAAGTAGTCTCATAAAACACCAGCGTATTCACACAGGAGAGAAGCCCTACCATTGCCCACAGTGTGGAAAGAGTTTTAATAATGGGAGTAATTACAAACAACACCAACGTATTCACACGGTAGAGAAGCCATATCTCTGTTCTCATTGTGGAAAGAGTTTTAACAACAGCACTACTCTACAAAGACACCAGAGCATTCACACAGGAGAGAAGCCATATCACTGCTCACAGTGTGGGAGGAATTTTACCTACCGGAGTCATCTCAAAGATCATGAGCGCATTCACACAGGAGAAAAGCCTTATCACTGCTCCCACTGTGGAAAGAGTTTTAATAAAAGAAATACTCTAAAGAGACACCTGCGTATTCACACAGAAGTGAAGCCTTATCACTGCTCACAGTGTGGGAAGGGTTTTAATCAACAGAGTGATCTCCAAAGACACCAACGCATTCACACAGAAGAGAAGCCGTATCAGTGCTCACAGTGTGGGAAAAGGTTTACTCTTAGTGATACTCTCAGACGACACCAGTACATTCACACAGGAGAGAAGCCATATCAGTGCTCACAGTGTGGAAAGAGGTTTAATCATCACAGTGATCAACAAAAACACCAACGCATCCACACAGGAGAGAGGCCATATCACTGCTCACATTGTGGGAAGAGCTTCGTTCAACAGAGTGATCTCCAGAGACATTGGCGTATTCACACAGGAGAGAAGCCGTATCAGTGCTCACAGTGTGGAAAGAGTTTTAGACAGCAGAATGCTTTCCAAACACATCAGCTCATTCACACAGGAGAGAAGCCGTATCACTGCTCAGAGTGTGGAAAGAGTTTTAATCAAAAGGTTGTTCTCCAAAGACACCAGAGGATTCACACAAGAGAGAAGCCGTATCACTGCTTACTTTGTGGCAAGAGTTTTAGACGACATAGTCATCTCCGACAACATCAGCTCATTCACACAGGAGAGAAGCTGTATCACTGCTCACAGTGTGGACAGAGATTCACTTATTCAAATACATTTAAGAAACACAAGTGCACCAACATAGAGCCAACAGCTAATGATACATCTTCAAATCCAGATACGTGATTGCCTTTACTGCCATTGTTTACATTTGTGTGTCATGATTTGTTTAAACTATTTGTGTGTAGATATACATTGTATGTCCAATAATATCCGGACACCTGACCATCACACCATATGTGGTTCTTCCCCAAACTGTCACAAAGTTGGGAGCACACAGTTGTATAGAATGTCTTTGTATGTTGTAGCTTGAAGATTTCCCTTCACTGGAGCTGTGGGGCCCAGACCTGTTCCAGCATGACAATGCCCCTGTGCACAGAGTGAGGTCCATAAGGACATGGTTTGCCAAAGTTGGTGTGGAGGAACACAGAGCCTACACAGAGCCCTGATTTCAACCCCACTGAACACCTATGGGATGAACTAGAACACCTTCTTGGCTGTCATCAGTGCCCAACCTCACTAATGCTCTTGTGGCTGAATGAGCACAAATCCCCACAGTGAAGCTAGTGGAAGGCCTTCCCAGAAGAATAAAGGAGACTGACTCCATTAATGCCCATGGTTTTGGAAGAGGACATTCAAAAGTATATATGGGTGTGATGGCCAGGTGTCCACATACTATTGGCCATACACTGTATGTATGTGTAGTTATAAATATTACAGTACTGAAAATTACAGTGCATTAGTTAGTATTATATTTGATTTTTAAGCCTTACTATTGAAATGTTTTGGTACATATTTAAACTCTAGTATATCTATAGTATTTATGTCCCTTGAATAAATTTTACTCCCTATTTAAACTTACATACTCTGTCTCTTGTTTCTTCTTTATATTTCAATCCTACACATGAATAAATCTTCACATTCTGTATGATCACAGAGGCTATTAGATGTAATAATAAACTTAGCAGCACTAACCAGCAACTTGACTGCTGTCATAGACCATAAGAGTAGTGGTCTAAATATGTAAAGAACCTTTGCACAAACATGCATTTTGATGTGACTAAAGAAGTAAGAATTATGTAAGTTTATTTAAGAAGTATTTAAAACCAGTATTTATGTTGAACTTGGGACAAACTGCTTGACATGTTTCGAGACAGTCTGATCAACTCAGGGTCTATGCTAATAAAGGTCATCTCTAGTGCAAGAGAGAAGCCATATCACTGATTTTGAGTGTGGGAAAAGGTTTCATCATCGAAGTGATCAACAAAAACACCAATGCATTCACATAACAAGCCACATAACTGCTCAAAGTGTTGGAAGAGTCTTACCAACTCAGGGACTACACTAATAAAAGTCCAAGAGGCCACTTAGGACAGAAAGTTTTCCCTAACTTGTTTGGACCGCCCTCAAAATTGGCCGACATGTGAGGCGTGATTCCTGTCACATTCACACAGGAGAAAAGCCATATCAGACATGACTGCTGTGATGTTTGACTGAAGTTAGTCCCTTACTTTCTCCAAAATGACCTTAAAAACACATGAAAGTCCATTGCTTAGGTCTTTTTGGGAATCGACTGCTTAAACAGGGTGTTGGATTCTTCTTTTGGCCATTCTTTTGAGCAACACATTTGAGGACCATTTCTTCTTAATGTTGGGAGAGGTCAGATAAAGAGTGATCCTAATGAGCCCTGATCCTAAGATTAAGTGTACCCTGCCTGGATTAGGGTTACCGGGACCCACCAGGTCAGGGAGTGGTCCATAGGCGAGCATCTGGTGACCAGGCCAGACACATAACCTGATCAGGTTTAGCCTGAAGTGGCGACATGGAGCCATCGTGTGGGCTCAGCACATTAGTTTGAAATATTCAGCCTTCTAGGAGAAGGTCGAGAGTGTACCTAATACTGACTCCATAGTGCCCTTGGGGGACTTGCTAATATTGGGATTGAAGGAGATACTGTACTTGGAGGAGTGTGACTGGGAGGTCGACTGAGTTCGAGCAGAGAAATATTATTAGATTTCTAGGCAAGCCATGGATTGTCAATGACAACTTACAACACCAAGTTTCTACATGTACTTGGTACCACAGCACCTTGACCGAAACTTTGCCCCCCACTACTCAGGCACATGAAGGGACACACATAGGGCTGATGGTGATTCCTTGGGTTCTCCCACACAAAAGGGCCTCAAGAACCATTTTTTTCTTGGCTAGCATGGAGCACAAATTTCTTTTGTTTTCAAAATGTCACTGTGCACACACATGTATTTTGATGTGATTAAAAAAGTAACACTGGACACACATGACATGCAAGTAAATTTAGTAGTACCTCAGACACCTTGTTTAAATGCTTTTGATTAATCTCCAATAAAGTACTTACAGTGGGATTACTGGCTCCGTCACACTGTAACGGTATGTCCGCATAAGACCTCAATCTCTCTGCAGATTCGCAAAGAGTATCCATTATGCTTTTTACAGTGTTTCATTGTATAGAATTCATAGAGTCTATGTTGCTTTCAAATTTTATTTTGGTATGGTTTGTAAAAAATTGTTAAAAATTTGTTATTACTCAATAAGTTTCTAATACTTCTCATTTTTATGCTCCAGAATTGAACGATGCCCTGCTGCAAGTCTTCTCCTGCTCCTCGTGTCCACTTTCCTACAAATCTCAATTTTACCTTGACAAACACATAAAGAGAAGCCACTATGAGGAATATGTGAACAAGTTAATGTCAAGAGAAGTTAAAAATGAGAGTCTAATGCCCAATAGCTCCAATAGTCAGCAATCAAGCTCTGGTACTCTCCACACTCATGGACAAATGCAGAAAGAAATCTATCATTGTGCAAACTGTGGGAAGACTTTTACTCACCTAAATAATCTCAAAACTCATCAGTATGTCCACACAAGAGAGAATCCATATCCCTGCGCACACTATGGAAAACGGTTTAATGAAAAGGATGTTCTCCAGAGAAACCAGCACATTCATACAGAAGAGAAAGCCTATCATTGCTCACAGTGCGGGAAGAGCTTTAGAAGACAGAGTCATCTTCGAACACACCAGCGCATTCACACAGGAGAGAAGCCGTATCACTGTTTACAGTGTGGCAAGAGTTTTACTGACCAGAGTACACTCATAACACATAAGCGTATTCACACAGGAGAAAAACCATATCATTGCTCCCAGTGTGGAAAGAGGTTTAATAAAGGGAGTAATTTCAAACAACACCAGCGTATTCACACAGGAGAGAAGCCATATCTCTGTTCACAGTGTGGAAAGAGTTTTACCTGCCAGAGACATCTCAAAGATCATGAGCGCATTCACACCGAAGAGAAGCCTTGTCATTGCTCACACTGTGGAAAGATTTTTACAAAACGAAATACTCTAAAAAGACACCTGTGTATTCACACAGTAGTGAAGCCATATCACTGCTCACAGTGCGGGAAGACTTTTACACGGCCGAGCCATCTCAAAGACCATAAGCGCATTCACACAGGAGAGAAGCCGTTTCACTGCTCACAGTGTGGAAAGAGTTTTAATAAAAGAAGTACTCTACAAAGACACCAGCTCATTCACAAAGAAGTGAAGCCGTATCAATGCTCACAGTGTTGGAAAAGGTTTAATCAACAGAGTGATCTCCAAAGACACCAGCGTATTCACACAGGAGAGAAGCCGTATCAGTGCTCACAGTGTGGAAAAAGGTTTACTCTTAGTGATACTCTCAGACGACACCAGCGCATTCACACAGAGGATAAGCCATATCAGTGCTCACAGTGATCTAAGAAAACACCAACAGATCCACAAAGGAGAGAAGGTGCATCAATGCTCACAGTGATTTGTATATTTATGTATATTTAAGAGACACATTGCTCTAATACAGAGCCATCCTCTCTTAAAAATGTATGTAAGAGATGTAACAAGAAACAATTACTGTCACTGATCAGTAGTATTGATTGAATTTCTGTCACATATTAAATGTTCTCTTGCGTTATTTAATATTTTATTTTAAAATGTCACTAGAGCCTTGATATTGGAATGTTGATAAATTGATCAACTCTAAGTATTTTGTGTTCTCTGAATAAACTGGGCTCCCTATTTAGCTTTACATACTCTGCCTCTTGTTTCTTTCTGGTACTTCAACATCATAAATGGTTACATATTTATTCAATAGGTTCAAGTTCAATAATTCAAAAGGTTTATTTAATAGTTCAAAAGGTTTATTCAATAATTCATGTATTCATTCTGTGTACTGACCTTCTGTAAGAGCCTGTTTTTATTTGCTGTAGTCTCAGTGTTGATTATTATTATTTATTATTATTATTATTATTATTATTATTTATTTATTAGTTATTTTTTTCTAACATGGAGTTCCCCAAATGTCATCATTGCTTCTGACGCAATATTTCCAAAACAGTTGATCACAAGGTTTTATCAGTTATAAAAGGTAATAATAAACTTAACAGTACTTGGAATGAAGCAGTTTTGTAAAAAAATTTTACTTTTGTAAAAAAAAAAAAAATGACCAGTATATTTAAAATTGGATGTATTAAGTAGTGTTTGATATAAATATCTTAGGTACACAGCCATCGATTCCCTCCCTTTTTCTTTCTTGCCTCATACCCACAGCACCTCATGTGCACACTGGAGCTATCTGTGAAAAAGCTTGGGATTATATTGGAGCTACAGTTAACTTATCATCCAAAGGTAGTGATAGACACCTATAATCTCCTGCCATCTTCTTTCTTCACTGCAAGACTGCAGTGAGTGTGTTTACATTTGGAGCCATTCAGAGCTCTGTGGCTACTAGCTTGAGTTGGGTTACCCTGTCAGCTTGCTAGCTTTGTTATCGATCATGCTACAAACTGTTTTGTTGCTCATTATGACACTCACCTCTCAGTCTCTTGCTGGGTGTTTCTTTTCCCATCATCCGCTGTCTGCAACCTGAAGGCCTGTAAATATGTCCCCAGCACATCTTCTGTTCCCTCCATTTACCCCTCATACTGCCCTCTGGGTCAGTTTCTCTCTTTGCATTTTTCAAAACAAAAATCCTCTGAAATCCAAAGATGGGGACCAACTATGTGCTTGCTGACTTGGTAATGACTGTCTTAAAGGATCAAGGTCCGGTTTGGACATTCCTTGTGCTGATTGTGCGACTGTGATTGGCTAATCTGGCCCAATGTCAAACAGGCTCTAAACTAACCGTGACAGCATCCTCAAAATGGCAGTGGCCTGAGTGGGTTTATATAGTGATGTGCAGCCCACAGTACTGAAGCAGGTAGTTGGGTACCCCATTCAACCCAGGGGATGGGCCCTAAACATCACCTCCCCATCACTAAAAGGACCCATGGAGTACAACCATAAGGTCAGGGCCTGGCAGTGGCGCAATTTACAGCAAGAAACATTGCTCACTTGGGCAGTTGGGTAGCAACTTCATCAGAATAGCAGGTGTGGATGACAGTTTCACAGGCGGTTATTGGTTATAAAGTGGTTATTGAAAGTGAGTGATTGAGAGTGAGTGTCAAGGGCCATATTCCATCTTCCTACGTTTTTTCAATTGCCAATGAGCAGAGAAAAAATGGGTTTTATATACACAGGAAATGTGGGTTATGTGTAACATCACCGTTCCCGACTACACTGATGCTTGGTGCTATTGTCAGCACTTGAGGTGAGAACTTTTCATTTTCACCCTGAAACGCTGTTGGTATCTGAGAGGGCATGAGCTCAGTGGAGAGCAGATGTTTATCCTGAGGCATTGTTTGTTATGGACAGTGTCTACTTTGGCACTACGGACTATAACTCCATGGCTAACTCCTGAAAAAGCATGTGTTCCTGCTTATCTAATATAGTTACTTGTTGGGAAATTAATGCAGATGGCACACCAAAGCTAACCTTTAATAATAGTTTTATGGCAAACTAGTATTAAGTAGTTGACTGTTTACTGATTGATCTAAATTAAGGTAATCTGGCAGATTTTAAAGTTAATCAGCAGACTAACAAAGTAAACTAATCACTACAAGTTTTAGCTAGCTAACTAAATAGTAACACAGCCATCTAATTTTAGCAGAAGGATGCTGTCAGTGATATAATTTAACTACCTGCTTCATCTATTCACTATTTTATGTAAAATAAATAATGCACCTGAATCCAAATAGTAAAATATGAACTATTATACACAAACAATATAATGTAACTACCAAGGTAGCTGTCATCAGTGTTAATGTAAGATTACATTTCCTTACCTGATAGCTGAGAAGAATGTCTCCCATGAAGAATTTATATTATTTATTCAGTGTGGAGCCTGTGTGCCAAGGATCTTTTATTATATTCAGAAATAATGTATTTCTGAAGTACGGTGTTGACAGTGGCGATGAGGATAAAGTGAAAACTTTTTCCTGATGAGTGAGACCTGCTCTTCAGATAGAGGGGATTCATGGGGAGGACTACCTCCCACATCCCCAACCCCCTATAATTAAGGTTTTTTGACAGTGTGGTGGTGGGATGCTTTATATACCAGGCTTATGTACCAGTATACACCCTTTTAAACCACCATAGGACAAGTGCATAGCAAATAATCTGTTCTGTCTCTCTCTCTTTCTCCCTCTCTTGTTGAATTAAATAGGCTCATTGCACAAACACTTCTGCATAGTGCTCCTGCATTTCTGGTTCTTTCACTACACTTGCAGTGGTGGTATTTTACAGTCGGTGTCTGTGAGAGCTTCGGAAGATGAACGTCAATAGCGTTTATCCGATATGTAAAAACACTTGCAAAGCCCCCTTTAGCAAGCTGAACAAAGGCTTCAGATGGTATGATCTGTCATACATACACAACAATGAACGGAATAAAAATACATAGTTTAAAGATAACTCATAAATACCTATTATAAATTTGGGAATAATAGTTAGAGAAACATGAAGGACATGTAGGATGAAAGAAAACAATGTTACCGGAGCACTATTTCAAAATGGAAATGCACCGAACACGAGGGGCCCACTGAATTAAAACACAGGCTCCCAACCGTGGTCCCAGAGTCCCCCCTGTCCTGTACATTTTAGTGTTTTCTCTGCCCTGACATACTCACTTCCACTCTGTAACGGCTGTTAATTAGCTGTTAATTGGACCAGGTGCCTGTATATAGTGTGGAAAGAAAGAAACAGTAGAACATGTGCTCTTATACTGTACATCATATTAGAAGGAAAGATCAGAGTTGGACTTATGGTCTTAAGCAGTATTGGTAATATGAATTGGTAATTTAACAATGCAGAATATTTTTAAACTGCTCTAGGTCAGTATAGAGTATACAAAGGGATACAAAGTACAGATAAATTACTTAAAAGAAACAGGATTGTATTACAGGATTTAGTTAACAAACAAACAAACAAACAAAAAAACAACCTTTTTAGGTTACTAGCCAACATTCCAGTCCAGCTGATGGCGGTAATGAACAAATAACTAGTTTGCCAAGGGCCATGGAAGAAGAAGAAGAAGAAGAAGAAGAAGGCGCAGAAGAAGAATTCACAAGAGAAGAAGAAGGCCCTCTCCGTATGGAAATATTTCTGACAGGATTCCTCAGAAAAAAAAAAAAAGTTAGACCTGAAGAGGTTGACAGCAGAAGCTCGCTGAGGTTTTGACTCCAAGGTAAGTGAAGCTGAGTCTCACTAGCCGACCTGCTCAGGTAACTGGCTGTGGTTGAGCCCCAAATGCCTGGCTGCTCCCTATGCAAGTGCCCTACATAAAATATACAACACTGGAGTCTACGCCCTATATAGTGCACTTAATAGCAAACGGGATGCTATTTGGGATTGAACCTTTTGTGAATTTCCCGTTTTAAACGCTTTGGCAAGTAGACTGATTGAAGTAGTTGATAATGAGGAATGCTTAATGTTGAACGAATTTATTCTTGATTGTAAATATCAAAATAAACAAATACAGGAACAATACAAACAAAACAAGTAATCATGTTTTAATCAGGACCACAATGTTTGGTTTCCCCAGTGAATTAAACACCAATAATTTAACAACAACAACATCAGTAATAATAATAATAATAATAATAATAATAATAATAATAATGCCGTCCATTTACACACACACACACACACACACACACATATATCATAGAAAAAAGAGCGATATTCTCAGTGAATCTGATACAAGAGCAATTCAAGTAACATACAGACTTAAAAATCACAGATACATCACTTCATATACTGCAGAACTGTAACACATGGTTGATTCTGGAAAAAAGGTGAAAAAGATCTACATCTTATTGGTAAACGATCACATCAGTCTAAGCAAGGAGGAATAAAGACAGGGTTACAGTACATGAGGATACTGTACTGCAGGTGCAACTTAAAACTGGTTTCTTGTATGACGACAAGAAATAAGAAACTACAACCTTGAGGATGTGATAAAAGAAAACTTTGCATCACGTACAGGGTCACTGAAAAAAATATAACCTCAAAAATATACTGGAGACTAAACAGAAGGAAGCGACGACTAGTGGGAAGAAGAAAGGGAACAGTACCGAGAGAAAAGATCCCTTATAAGCTAGCTTTTAAAATGAGAGGAGGAAATGCAATGTGTTCTTTTCATCAAATGTTGCTCCGTTTTTCTCCAAACATACCTATGGTGGTTATGGGCAGTTTGTGGATTGTGGAGTACTTCATCAGTCCAAAGCACTTGTTTCCAAAATGCCTCTGCCTTATCTAGATGTTGTTTTGCATACTTTAGACTTGAACTTTTGTGATAAGGTTGTAGGTAAGGTTTCCTTCTGATGCAGATCTTCCATGCAAATCATGTTTGTGCAAGCTTTTGTGCAAGTTTGATATTTTTTATAGCCTCCCCCTGCTTTGTTAGGCATCAGTTATATTCATTCATAGTGGTTCGGAAACAAGAACCTGAATGATTTAGAATGGTCCAGTCAAAGAACAGGCGAGAATCTGTGGCAAGACTTGGGGGAAAAAGATTGGGAAAAAAAATCACTATTCACCAATGGTCTCTATCCATTGAATAGATTTTGAGCAATTATACTAAGGAGAATGGGCAGAAATATTGGGATCCAGATGTGTAAATGTGCTGGTAGACACATATCCCAGAAGCTTTGCAGCTGTAATTGCAGCCAAAATGCGTTACAAAATGCAGAAGTGTTTTCACAGAGGGAGAATACTTATGCAAGGCACTCTACACTGATTAACTGTATAGGATATAAAGTAAATTCTCATTACCATACTATTCAGCCTCATTACTGAAAGCCAGTTGTCATTTCTGGAACTTATGTAATTGCTTTAATTATTTAGACCTTACAGATGCTTGAGATTTTAACTGTTAATTCTAAATATTCTTTTTAAGATATACCATAAAACATAAGATAAAAGATAAAAAGTAACACTCTATTTAGTCCAAATATCAAATAATTTGCTTTGAAATAACCTTTTATGTTTTGGCAATGAGAGAAGTGGTGAACAAAGTTAATAATTCATAAATTAACAGTCGTAGACCATTTAGTAAACATGCCTATGACATGTTTAAAATCTGTTTTACTTTTTTAAAATAAACAATCTGCTTTACCATTTCTGGTCAAATGTTTTTACTTTCTGTTGCAGTAATTTTATAAAAATATGAAAAATTAATCAAAATACATCTGCATAATATATCTCGCTATACTTTCAGACCTAGCCATATATGTTCCAAAGCAAAATACATCAAATAATTTACTTTAAATTTTAAATTAAAATTCTAATCTGAATACAAACACTTTTTCAAACTATTGGTGTTGAGCAATGCGTTCTATCACAAGGTCTCATCCATGGTATAATAAGAATGATGTGGGGTAAATTATTACACACACACACACACACACACACACACTTAAAAACAAATAGGCAGCTACGTTCATCATTTCCATAGTGCTCTGGGTTCATACTGTGTGTGCTCCGAATGCAAAACATGGTAAACAAAAACCCCACTAAACTTATTGTTGTGTTGTCTGTCCTTTTGTGTGATCTATACTTTTAGAAAAAAAGGTTAATGTTAATATTCATCTTCACGTTCATTACATCTGGTATGAAAAATATCAATTCAAATGGCCATTTCACTCTGTGTAATCACCTGATATGACTGTCACTGATAGGCTGCGTCAATCTACAGTCTGGGCTAGAAAGAAATCAGCCCCAGGCTCGCTTGTTCTTACCATTCTGTGTATTTTTCTTACAGCTATTGATAGTGCTTTTGCACTGGGTTCCACAAAAGTCCAAAATAATCTGCCTTAAAACATTTGTTAACAGCAAATGATCTGATGTGGTTGCCAAAAAATGAAACATTATATTGATGGGGTGCTTAGTAGCAAGCAGAGAGATAGATAGCACAGTGGCACTTGGGAACAAAATGTGAAAGTAGAGATGTAATTTTGTAAATATAGAAATGTCATGGTTGCTGCAGTGTCCATGGTTACTACTGGTGATTATTTACTTTATTAAATCCTTTATTAGCTGAATACAGAAACCAGAAACCTTTTTCCAGAGATGGTTTTATCTGAACCATTCAGACTGTGTGTTTGTTGTTTTGGTGTCTGTTTTTTTCCCCCCTGTTTTATTTGATATTATATTTTACTTATTTTCATAAGGTGTGTAGATTTATAAAAGGCCTTGGTTATATTTGAGCTTCCTTTCTTTTCAGAATCACGTCTTCTAATGGAGTCACCAGAGGTCAGTGCTCTCTTTTTTTCTGTAATAAATATCTAAAATGTGAGATGGCTATCACTAAATAGTGGCCACAGTCTTTGCTTGTGGTCTTCATCTCTCACTGCCCACATGTCCTGTGGGATCTCCTTACATATACACGTCTAGCACCGTAGAAGTAAAAGCCTATCGCACCACTTGAACTTTGAATTAGAGCAATCGGAAGACATCCATTTAAATTGTAATTCAGGTTTCTTTTGTCAGTGTTCAATTTGGATTTTCATTTGATTCGATTAGTCAGTTTTTTTTTTATATAGTCGACAAATAGTTCTATTATAAAACAAATAATGTTTGTGCTTTCTCTTTGTTCTTTGGCCTTTAGCTTTGTGAGAATATGAAAACTGAGTTTTGCATGACTTCAGATTCAGATGGGGGGACATCAGACTCTGTGAGATTTGTTATCCCTATCCCTGTGGATCAACAGAAGCCTGTAAAAAAAGAAGAACCTGAAGATGAAGGCTATGTCTGTAAGATGACAACAGAGTATTGCTCAGTAAAACAAAGTGTGGCTCAGTAACCCCTTTTAATTTAACTATGCTTAATTTGTGACAGTAACACTCACTTGTTTGGGTTTTGTGGACTTTTAGATGGAGGGCCATCAAGCCCTGTGGAATGTATCATCACTACTGACCAACAGACTGGAGGATTCCAGAGGAAACCTATAAAAGAGGAAGAACCTGAAGATGATGAATTCCTCTGTAAGACATCGTTGTGGAGTTGAATATGATCAAGCAGCCTAAATTGTGATTATTATTCCAACAATAATAACATTCTTATGTAAGACTTGTAAGACTTTGTTTATAAGAAATTGTGAAATGTCATGGTAGTCTGTTTTTCACTTATCACGCTAGTTTCCTTTTTTCCCCCACTTTGCTCACATTCTCTTTCCCCACACATTTCAGTAGCTGCACTCAAATATTAAATACTGTCTAAATGTGGCTTAAGAACTGCAGCACCCATAAGTCCACACTTAGATCACATCATCTCACATCTGCCCACATGGGGTGCCGTGATCGCTCGTTATTGATGGAAATACCTGGCCTTAACTCTTGTTGTATTCTAAAATTATATTTATTTTTAGAATTTCCTTTGTTGTGTCTTCCTCATTCCAGACTGTGAGGACTGCAGATCCTACTTCATCAACAAGTGTGAGGTTCACGGTCCTGCTCTTTTCATCTCTGATACCCCTGTTCCCATGGGGATTGCTGACCGAGCAATACAAACCCTTCCCCTCGGTCTAGAGGTTGGAAAGTCTGACATTCCTGATGCAGGCCTTGGGGTGTTCAATAAGGGGGAGACTATTCCACTTGGTGCACACTTTGGGCCCTATGAGGGAGACCTGGTGGACAGAGAGGAAGCCATGAATAGTGGCTATTCTTGGGTGGTGAGTTAGTTTCGTAATACATATTTCATATTTGCACATGCCAGAATTACTATTTTATTTCTTGTTAATTTTTAACTTCTTGAAATATAAAATAACATTGCATTAATATTTGCAGAACATTTTAATTGTTTTAAATAGTTTGCTGCAGAGGGTGTGTGTACTTCTTTTCAGTTAAAAAAAAATCAACAAAATATGGAATTTGGCAAGGGGTGCCCAAACTTTTGCATGCAAGTGTAAACTGTGTTTTTTCAGCCTGGAGGCACAAAAGAACCAAAGGTCTGGGTCACCTCTTCTCCTCCGGTGACTTATCCTTATATGATGTTAACCTTATATATAGGACACTTTGAGGAGTGTGATGGATACAAGCAAATCTTTAGATGTTTCATAATAAACATCTTCAGCTCAAAAGAAAACATCACCCATAACTCAAAGTATAGTATAGACGATTCAGAAGGTAAAGTATAACCAGTTATCAAAAGTCCTATCATTTCATGCTGTCTACTACTGCTGTCATTCAAAAACCACCTGCAGTGCATTATTGGTGTGCTGAGAAAGTCATTACCTGTGGCTGTATGTCTCACTGAGATGCAGATGAATTCTACAGCAGTGATTCACCCATCAAAATTACTGTGAATTCCTGACAACCCAAATAATGTTTATTTAAAAGGTTTTCTCCCAGAAAGGGAACAAATATGAAAATTAAGCAATATCTTGTGAATGAATACATCCCACTGTGGAAGAAAAGCCGTTATTGTTATTACAGAACTCTGTCTTTCTTTAACACACAGGTTTATATATACAAAGTGCATTCAGAAAATATTCAGGCCACTTTTCCTCACATTACAGCTTCACAGTAAAATGTACATTAATTTTTTTTAGCATCTCTGTGATGGAGGAAAAAGCAATTTGGTTTTCCACAAATTGTTAGAAATTTGAGATGTTAAATTTTTTTTAAAGAAAAAAAAAATTGTTTTAACACTAACGTTGCATCCAGTTCCACCGATCATCCTTGATCACACCTGTGGTAAATTCAGTTGACGTAATTGTCAAAGACACACCTCTGTCTATATTAATCCCCATAGTTTACAGTTCATGTCAGAGCAAAATAACAAATAACATTTTTTTACGTAAACCTCAGAGACAAGATAGTGTTGAGACACAGGTGTAAGTTCTGCAGCGTAGAGGTCTCACTGAACACTGTGGTTTAGATAATTTTTAAATGGAAGAAATTCTGAACCAACAGCACTTTCCCCAAAGCTAGCTAAAGTGAGAAAATAGAAGAAAAGGACTTTAGTCAGAGTAGTGACCAAGAACCTGAATGTCACTTTGATCAAACTTCAGAGGGTCTGTATAGAGGTGGGAGAACCTGCCAGAAGTCCAAACATTTCTGCAGCACTCCATCAATGAGGGCTTTACAGTAGAGGGTCCAGACAGAATCCCTCCTCAGTAAAAGGTACATGACAGCTCTTTTGATGTCTACAAAAACATCTAATACAAAACTCTCATACAAAACATGACTTGGGGTGGCAAACACAAACTGTGTCAGCCTGGAGGAGGCCATCCACCAAAAGTCAGGCTGTTAGTCAGAAAAGCAACCATAAGGTCAGTGATGATTCTGAAGGAGCATATGAAACCCTGTTTGCAGTTTGCTAAAAGACATGTTGGAGACTCCACAAACATGTGGAAAAGATTCTTTGGTCGACATCATCACGTCGAGAGTTACTTTGGCCTCTTGTTTGTTTCTTCTCTGACTGATGCCCTCTTACCCTTTACACACACACACACCCACATACACACACACACAGAAATCTGTGTACCTGTTACTGAGATCCCCTCTGCTGAGCAGCATGGCGAGTTACGATATTCCTGTTTTAAGTATAGATGGCTCTTTTTGTTTGTATAGTTTATATAACTTCAAAAAAGTGGTCCTGGATGTGAAATATGCCTGAAAAAGCACATTTAAGTATGGTTGTCTCAATCAACAGACCAGCTTCGCCTTCATACTCTTTAACAGAACTGTATTGTATGGTGTGTTATATTTGTTCTTGTATCCCTCTTTAATTTAATGGGATTTTGTAGTAAGTGTAATTGTCTAGTCCTCCAGTCCTGAGGAGTTCTAACACTACAGAGTTTAGTATTCTGCCTCATTTGCCGTTGTTCTTCTTTTGGCTGGTCCTGTTAGGGGTCGCCACAACGGATTAGTGGTCCGCATATTTGATTTGGCACAGTTTTTAACGCCTCCCCAATTTTATATGGGCTTGGGACCGGTGCTGGGAGTGCACTGTCGTATGGTTCCCTGTCTGTGAATCGAAACCGGGCCGTTGCGGTGAGAGCACCGTGGCCTAATCACTAGTCCTCCATGGACCCCAGTAGTCTGCCTCATTTAATATACCTTATTAAGATGATCAACTAATTTATGAAAGACTTTCGAACATACATTTCTGGGTGTTCAAACTAATTATACAGGGCTTTGGCCCTCCAGGACCTGAGTTTTATACCTCTGGGTTTGTGTATATAACTCAAATGTATAATATATTATACATTCTTTTGTAGATATCCAGGAGCAGGCAGTGTGAGAAATACATAGATGGCCAGAAAGAGATGCATTCTAACTGGATGAGGTGAGGAATACACTGCAAGTCTGCACTCTCTTGGGTATTTGTTTAGTTGATTTTACAATTCACTAGTGGAAAACATTAGGTTATGCTTATAACCACCGTTCCCAGAAGGAGAGTAAATGAGGTATAATACAGATAATATGGAATACCACTCTTTTGCATGTCTGCCTGAAGACACATCTATTCTTGCCTTTAAGTAACATGATGTACCCCTCATCACCGCTGTCTTCCCTTAGTGCAGCAGGTTGCTTTTCATCAAGCTATGACTACTGTGTAGAGTAACCTAGGCTTATACCTCATTCTTGTCATTCAGCAAACAGTGGATATCTATGTAATCTAACAGTCCCTTTCAGTCAAGTCACTCACTATAACATAGTATGGAATGCATACCCATGCCCCATACAGCTGTGTACTCACAGAGGGGCACCCAAGAACATGAAGTGAGCCACAGATGTAGTCAAAATGACCAGCACTAACAGTGCACAGACGTATGAGTGGAGGCCCACGAGGTTGCCAAACAAACATCTGCCACAGACCTCATCTTGAACAGAGCCCAAGATGTAGTCACCTCTTGTTGAACACTTGTTGAACACGTTGAAACAGTTAATTAGGGGTAGAATTAACTGTTTGAATGAATTCACAAAACAGAACGTGAATACAGAATAAATGCAGGCTTCCATGTTTCAAGAAATCAAGTGGAGTAGAATACAAGGACCTAATCCCAAATGGCAGTGAATTCTAGTTTTCGGTTAAACTTTTAGGCAACATTAGACAGCACTAAAGTGCAGTGTTGCCTGAGAATCACTGAGTATCACCTGACCAAGCACCCCCTATATGTGCTTGTTGAACATTCTGTTGCAGATGTAGTCCACCTTTACTGTTATAATAACCTTCACTCTACTGGGAAGACTTCCCACTAGATTTTCTAATGTTGCTGTTGGGATTCGTGCTCATTCAGCCACAAGAGCATTAGTAAAGTCAGGCACTGATGTCAGGAAGGCTGGCATGTAGATTGTGTTCCAGGTCATAGCTCTTTACAGGCCACTCAATTTCTTCCATTCCACCCTTGGCAAACCATGTCTTCATGGAGCTTGTACAGGGGCATTGTCATGCTGGAACAGATTTGGGCCTCTTAGTTCTAGTGAAGGGAAATCTTAAAGCTACAGCATACAAAGACATTCTAGGCAAAGACATTCTGTGCTTCCAACTTCGTGGCAACAGTTTGGGGAAGAGCCACACATGGCTGTGATGGTAAGGTGTCTGCATACTTTTGGCCATGTAGTGTACCTCAACGATTCTGGAAATAAGAGTCCTCCTCTTCTACTGTTGTTTGCCTGAAGATGTATTAACCAACATCACATGTTTGAGAACAGCCGGTGACAAACACACATGGGTCAGGTTCCATTATGGCTTTTGTTGCATGGACCATTGTAGTGCCATCCAGGCAGGCATTGTGGTGAGGCAACTGACTCAAAGGGAGACATTCTTTCCCCTGCTATGAACTGATCTCTCCTTCTCTCTTACTTCACATTCCATTACCATCCTTTGTTCAGTGTCGATCTCTTTATTTTCCAGGTATGTGAATTGTGCTCGTAATGAAGAAGAACAGAATCTTGTAGCATTCCAGTATCAAGGAGGCATCCTCTACTGTTGCTGTCAACCCATCAAAACCGGACAAGAGCTCTTGATGTGGTACAAAGATGACTACGGCAAACACCTTGGCCTTGCGTTCGACTACCTCTGGAAGAAAAAGTGCTCCTCAAATGGTTATGTACAACGCTGATTTATAGAATTATCCATTACCCTCAGCCCACAGTGGCTATTATAAATGAATACTTCTAACAACGTTTACTCTGACATAGACATCCTTAACTCTTAGACCAGGCAGTAATATACTCAAAGCTTTGCAAATTGCTCTCAAGCTCTGAATTTTCTGCCTTGCAGAACATAACTGACCCATGCTAGATCGTGGCATAATTATATTCCTGAGACAGGAAGAGATGGGAGACATGCTGAAACAGGGGCTCTGCTCTCTGATAGGTATTAGGCAGACCTGAAAGTGGGATTAGACAACATGTTTTAGAGAACTGCCGGTGTCACTGAGAGGTGAGTTCAGGGCCTGTAGGATACCAATAGGGGTTCCAGTTTACCTAGTGGTAGCAGTCTAGGGGTCTTGGACTGAGCACATACACAGAAAAAGACATGACATCTTCTGTACATTCCAGTGGAAACTAGGCCATCAGTAGCAATCTGACAGGTTGGACTGTTTTGGCAACCCATGTAATGAGCTTACCTCTAAATTGTCCTGGGACATGTGTCTTCTCGGGAAGTTTGTCACTTGACTTTCAATTTGACCAAATTTAGGCTTCAAAACTGCACAATGGGAGTCAATGGGCCCATGTAGTCCACTAATATATTCAGTCAATTATTAATACAGAAGAGAAGACATTTCACTGCTTGCAATGTGGGATAAGTTTTGCTTACCAGAATAATCTCAGAACATGCAAGCACATTCACACATGAGAGAAGCTGTGTCAGTGCTCATAGTGTGGATGGAGATTCAGTTATTTAAGTGCATTTAAGAAACACAAGTGCAACACCACAGAGCAGTCAACCTGTGCCACATTATCTTCAAATCCAGAAATATATATCCCTAAATTCAAATCCATATATTATATATTGTATATCTGAACTACTGTATTATTGTCTGTTTCTGCTTTGACAGGTTGACGGCTCCCCACAGCATTGACTAGTGAATGTGTTAGTTCAGGATGGGGAACAGATATGACCACGATAGTCTCAGTGACTTTGATCTTAACTGAACTTTAATATTGACTTGCATGATTATGTACTGCATGGATGTTTGAACATGGAATTAATGTACTGTGCATTTTCCCATCATCGTCGTTTGCCACGAAATAAATAACAGTAAAAAAAAAAAAAAAGTACTAAATGGCCATTTGATTGAAAACAAAAGGTTGGTCTCTGGCTTTTGCACAGTACTATATATATCATGAAGTATTCATATATTTAGTCCACTGCAAGTGACTGTACTGGGTGTATTCCAGCCATAGACCCAGTGTTCCCAGAATAGGCTCCAAATCCATTGTAACCCTGACCAGCATAAAGTGGTTACTGAAGATGAATGATATTAAATGAATTTGTAAATCCGTAGGAAGTTATTACTTCTGTATATTGACCTTGAGTAAAATCCTTTTTTTTGCAGTAGCCTCATGTTGCCAGAAGAGGTCATTTGCAGTTTTTAAAACAAAAGGATTTAACACATATAAAAATGTATATAACACTTTTACAGACTGTCATGACAGTGGTAAAAATATGTGGCAGTTTCTATAACAAGTTAAAACAGTTTGTTTCTCATGAAGTTACTAATACTTTTTATTTTTTATGCTCCAGAAATGAATGATGCCCTGCTGCAACTTTTCTACTGCTCCTGGTGTCCGCTTTCCTACACATCTCAGTTTTATCTTGACAATCACATAAGGAGAAGCCACTCTGAGGAAAATATGAGACTGCTGATATCAAGTGAAATTAAAAATGACAATGTGATACCCACAAGAAGCTCCACTATTCAGCAAACATGGTCTGATACTCTCCACAATAACATCACTCATGGACAAATGCAGAAAGAACTGTATCACTGCTCAAAATGTGGGAAGGATTTTATTTCTGTCTATAATCTCAGTAAGCACCAGTGTGTCCATGCAAGAGAAAAGCCATTTCCCTGCACACAGTGTGGAAAGACTTTTACCTACCAACGTAATCTCGGACAGCATCAGCGCATTCACACAGGAGAGAAGCCGTATCACTGCTCGCAGTGTGGAAAGAGTTTTAATAACGGGAGTAATTACAGACAACACCAGCGCATTCACACAGGAGAGAAGCCGTACCACTGCTCACAGTGTGGAAAGAGTTTTACTAACCAGTGTCATCTCCGACAGCATCAGCACATTCACACAGGAGAGAAGCCGTTTCACTGCTCACAGTGTGGGAAGAGTTTTAATCAACAGAGGTATCTTGAAAGACACAAGAGCATTCACACGGGAGAGAAGCCGTATTACTGCTCACAGTGTGGGAAGAGTTTTAATCGACAGAGTCATCTCCAAACACACGAGCGCATTCACACGGGAGAGAAACCGTATCACTGCTCACAGTGTGGGAAGAGCTTTAATCAACAGAATGATCTCCAAAGACACCAGCGCATTCACACAGGAGAGAAGCCGTATCAGTGCTCAGAATGTGGGAAGAGCTTTATTCAGCAGAGTGATCTTCAAAAACATCAGCGTGTTCACACAGGAGAGAAGCCGTATCACTGCTCACAGTGTGGACAAAGATTCACTTCTGTAAATTCATTTAAGACTCATAAATGCACCAATGTAGACCAGACAATTTAAAGTAGAACAAATAGCATGATTAGCTTAAATTATATATCAAAGTAGTAAAATTTAGCTATATTGATCTCAAATTAGCAACAATGATACATGCTTGGGACAATATAATATAGTACACAAATTTTACAGCATAAAAGGATATTTATGACAAAAGTTCTTCAGCAGCTGTGCAAGCACTGAGGTTCTGAAGCTGTAGTAATTGGAGTAATGAGAGTGGAGACGAGCTCTTTATACCTGGGGTTCCTCAGTTGTTTGCAACTAGCAATGCAAAGAGATTTAACATTCATTTATGTTAATGCTGAGTGATGAAGTTTTTAAGTATAATTTCTGTCACAAACTTCAAAGTCATATATCTGTAGTATTTTATGTTCCTTGAACAAATTGGGCTTGGATGTATTATTTCTCCTGTTTCTCCTTTTAATTTCAAAACTACTACACATAAATAAATGTACATATATTTATTTCATATGACGTTTCTCCTGTATATTAACCGTTTGTATAAGCTTGTTTTGTATTTCTTCTTCTTATTATTTTTTTGGCTAGCATGGAGCAGAGATTTTTTTTTTACTCAGTTCACCATTTATCATTGCTGTTTTTGTGCAATAATGTTTGTGCAAGACTTTCATAAAAGAATGTAACAAAAAAAACATGATCTTAAACAGTATTATTTCTTATCTGGATCAATTCTGACAGGGATGGTGAGAATCACCTGTATACTTTTTTTGTGTATGTGCGCATGCATGGCAAATACTTCAAAGAAAGACCCTTTGCATTGCTAGCCTTATTAGCTTCACTCACTGTGTTGTTCACAAGTTAGCTCTATGAACTGGTCTGTGTTGTTGCTAAGTAGCAGCACTCACCTGTCATGCTCCTGCCAGCTTGGCTACTTCCTCTCCTCTGAGCATTTCACTTCCCCCACTGTCTAGCTGACCAGCAGGCCTATGAATATGTCTTGTTAACTTGGTTGAGCGGGTCTCAAGTCAAGTAGATTTTTTTTATTGTCATTAAAACTGTATACAGTGTACAGTATGCAGTGAGATGAAATAATGTTTCAGCTCTGAATCTGCTTTTGGTGTGAGCCCTGGGTTTCTCCTGTGAAGATTGCATTTGTTGTTAAAAAGGATAAACCAACATGAAGACCAGAGAGCTGTCTTCGGGAGAAGAATCAAGCCACTCTGAAGCTGAGAAAAGAGGGATAGAGAAAGTAGAGAAAGGGATAGAGATGGAGAAAATAGATCAGAGCCATTGCACAAGCATTGGGCATAGCCAATACAACAATACAAAAATTTATCCTGATAAAGAAAGAAACCAATGGTGTACTAACAACCAGATATTGCACAGGTGAGTCAATGAAAACAACAGCAGTTGCTGACAGAAACGTGAGAGCTGTGAAGAAAAACCCAAAAACAACAGTGACATCACCAGCAACCTCCACAGGGCAGGGGTGAAGGCATCACAGAAGAAGACTTTGAGAACAGAACCACAAGATACAAACCACTCATTAGGAGTAAGAATCAGAAAGTCAGAAGAAATACAGAGATGATCCACAAAGGTTCTGGAAACAAGATTAACCTCTACCAAAGTGATGTTGCATGGATGCTTCTGGAATGGGCTCACTAATCTTTACTGATGATGTAACTCATGATGGTAGCAGCAGAATGAATTCAGAAGTCTACAGAAACATCCTCACTGCCAGTTTACAGAGAAATGCATCCAATCTAATTGGGGAGAACTTCATCATGCAGCAAAACAATGACCCAAAACAAAGTCCAACATAACAAAGGACTTCATCTGGGGGAAAAAAGTGGAAGGTTTTAGACTGGCCAAGTCAATCACCAGACCTTAACCTCATATAGCATGCATTTCACACCCCATCCCCCTCACTCCCCCACCCAAAACAAACAAAAACTGAAAGAAGCTGCACTACAAGCCTTTACTATCTGCTCCTACTATCTGGTCTTATCTGCTCCTATACTTTTGCTCACCTAAAAATTGTGTGGTCTTCCACCAGAGGTGCCATGTTCTAAGTTGTTTAACACATCTAGATGTAAATATCAGGAAATGAAAGCTGAAATTCTGATCTGTCGTCTCATATTCATCTTTTGATCTCAAACACAAATGCCTTCAGTGTATAGCAAAGATGAAAGAATTGGCTTTGCCATTCCAATATTTTCGGAGGGGACTGTATCGCTTGACGAGTGTGCTCCTGGCATGAAGAAGGGGCCAATATGGATGGGCGAGAGGTGAACCCGCTGTTTGTCTTATCTACTGCGTGTTTTTTGACCTACTGTGCAAAGTCAGTCATGATGACGACTTTCAGTTCAACCAAATTTCAGCTTCAAAAGCCTCACAATGGGAGTCAATGGTGCCATGTTGTCCACTCATACTATATACATTATACTGTACAGTCATTGAACTGGCCTCATGCTCCAGCCCAAGTGGTGGCGCTAATGAGCCCAAATGTTGATTCTCTAACAGCTAGAAAACAAAGCTGAGAAGGATTGCGATACTGTCTGATTGAGTTAATCCTCTATGCATAAAAATATTTCTGACAGGATACCACAGAAAAAAATTTAGATCTGAACAAGTTTCGAGTAGAAGCTTGTTGAGGTTTTGCTTTCACGCCTGAGGTAAGTGAAACTGAATCTTACTAGCTGTAACTTGTAAGCTAAATGGTTGAATTCCAGTTGGCTCGCTAGTCCCTATATATGTGCACTACGTAGAACACGAACCAATGACGTCTGCGCCCTATGTAGTGCACTTGTAATAGCAATGAGAAGCCATTTGGGATGAAGCCTTCGTCAAAGGTTTCAGTGCTAACCACTATTACCGTAAATTGAGATTATTCTCATTTAAACACTTGGGCAAATAGGTTAATTGGATAGCTTGCTAATGATGGATTGGCCCGAATTAGCCTGGTTAGCTCACATTGTCCTGACCTAATGCTGAACATTGAATGAATTTATTCTCGGTGGTAAAAAAAAAAAAATATCAAAACAAAGACCCGACTCAAGCAAAGTCTTGTCTTAATCAGGATCACAATGCTCAGCTTCTTCATAAACACTTATATTTAAACAATTAGATAATATTCTTTGGTCATGAATAGCTAATCTGTGTTTGTTGGTCTCGAGCTCAGTTTTTATATGGATTAACTGTGTGTTTACATGCTGTGGTTTGTTTGTTTATTCTGCGGTTTCACATTCGCATATTCGGACTTTTTTAAAATCCTGAGACTACATTGATTTTTATGGAGACCTGCAATAGCTAAGAGACCTAAGGGACTATCTACAATTACATTAGGGTCTGTTTTCCTCAAAGTAATCAAAAGCCCTATTCAGACTGGATTAGTTTATCAGGGGGTAGTTTATAATACAATTTTTTACTCTTCTCCTCGGTGATACAACTCCCGCATCAGAAATGACCACAGGAGGAGTGAGTTTCCAGCTGGTTGTATTTTCAACAAACCCGGGTGTTTTTGCATCACATGGTTACATGATCGTGCTCCGTTCATAACAAAGTTCATTCAAGTGGTCGAGAAGGGACGCTGACTCTTATTTCAGTTTGGAGTGAACCATAGTTCCAATGACAATTTGAAAATACAATAAAACAATCACAAAGTATATGAGAAGCGTCCATTTTTTTGTTTCGCAGCTCGGGAAGTGTTTAATATCTGGGTCATTAATTTGTGCGTTCCAAGAATAAATATGGCGGGTTGCAGTTGTCAAACATTTATTTTTTTTTCCCAAGATGAAATCGACATACAAAAACACATACCTGTGACGTGTATGGGATGGGAATAAGATTATCAGATGATCGCCAAGTTTGGCGAAAAACATAATTTTTTTCAGAGGAGGACTGAAAGAAACACCAACATGGTCGATCGAGATGGAAGTAAAAAAGCAGAGTATCCTTGTAAAATAGGAAATTACCTTAAGACCCCAAATTTAATTCTGTCCAAATAAGGCTAATGTAATTCATTTTATTTATGTAATTAGCATGTACCAGCATTTTTATTTTTTTTTATTTTATTTTTTTTTTTTTACAAGATGACAATTTTATTGAGATGGGTAAATTGTATCTACTGTATCCTTAGTATCTCTTGCAACATAATTGTACTACTGGTGTGATTTATAAAGAATGTCCAGAAAATTGTTTTTGCAAAGAGCCAAAAAAAAGCGTTATGATACACATACAGAATGTATAATTTTAGGGGAAAAAATCCAAATACTCCAGGTGGTAAATCATACATAATAGAATCAGTACTGGACACCATTGCTAGATACTACTACATGTTAGTTTTGACAGCTTAACTGTTGCAAAATTTTAAAGAATTTTTATTTGGAAAAAAGAAGTTTCCAAAAGGTCAAGCGAAATGCCTCAAAAAGAAATGCAATATTATTGAGTTCAGTAACTTCAGAACAGTCAGCAACCTGTACAGTATTATGCGCCTTCTCTAGAATACACTACAGAGGTTGTATATTCTAAACACATTGCTTCAAAAAAAGATCTCTGGAATATACTGTGCCTCTGGACACCATCTCACAAGACCTCCTCACCTTCATCATTTTTATTGTGAACAACTCCATAACATCTGTCCATGCACTGACCGCCTTCAAGACATTTTTATACCCATCTCGAAGAAGCCCACTCTGGATACCTCAGACTGAATAGTGTGATTATGAATCATGTCTCTTCTGTAACTGTATACTGTGTGGTCAGACGTTGTTAAGTGTGTTGAAAGGAACTTAAATATGAGCATCAGAGTCATTTCTGATTTCATTAGCATTTTAAGTCTATATTATCAAAGTGACATTATCGACTGTTCAGTGATTGAGACTTGATCTGATACTGTTTTTAGCAAGTGTAGTCTTTAAGCTATCCAAGTAAGAACATCCATAGCCATATTTAGGCTGTCCATGTGATACCATCCACATTTTTGGGTGAAGGAGGCTCCAAGCAGAAGTAAAGCATCAAGATGGATCAGGCAGGTCTGGAGGGCTGGAATCAGGATCACTGGTATCTCATCAGGAAGCAGGAGTAACATGTAGAGAGAGATAGAGAACACAGAGTATTGGGTATGTTTTTGTCCTGTAATGCTTAAAGAAGCTGTACATTGTTTGCAGAGGGCTGTGAGGTGACTGAACATCCCAGTTTACCAGATTACTCTATGTACATGAACCCTCCAGATCTGCACCTTGACCTAAGAGAAAAGCTGTTAACAAAAGGCTTCAAATAGATTTTCAGCCTAGACTTGAAGACTGTGTCTGAGTCCAGAACACTAATTGGAAGGCTGTTCCATAACTGTGGGGCTTTGTAAGAGAAAGCTCTGCCCCATGCTGTAGCCTTCATTATTCTAGGAACCAACAAAGAGCCTGCACAATTTGATCAATGCAGGCTTGGTGGATCATAAAAGACCAAAAGTTCACTCAGGTACTGAGGTGTGGGACCATTCAGTGCTTCATAGGTCATTAGTAGTATTTTATTAGCAATGTGAAATTTTACTGGGAGCCAAAGCAGTGTGGATAAGATAATGGTGATGTGGTCATATCTCGTGGTTCTAGTAAGGACTTTGTCTGCTGTATTTTGGACTGACTGATTTGGCTTGTTTATGCACCTTCAGGAGCATCCAAACAGTAAGGCATTATAGTAGTACAACCTAAAGGTAACAAAAACAAGAACTGTTTTTTTCTGCATCATGTAGTGACATTATATTTCTTATACTGGTAAGAGATGAAAAAAGGCAATCGTAGTAATATTATCTACATGAGTTTCAAATGAGAGACTGGAGTCAATAATCACACACACTGCTGCACATGGTGTAACTGAAAGGTCTTCCAGGGTTACTACTGTTATTTCTGTCTTGTCAGAATTAAGTGGGAGGAAATTACTCTGCATCCAGTGTCTTATGTCCTTTACACATTCCTTAACTTTATTAAGCTGCTTTGCTGAAACATATAACTGCGTGTCATCAGCATAACAGTGGAAGCTAATACCATGTTTACGAATAATTGTGTCCAGAAGTGGCATATACAGAGAAAAGAGCAGTAGGCCTAAAACAGGCCCTTGTCGAACACCAAACTATATTTTACTATGCCTAGAAAAGTCACCATTTAGCTGCATCTACAAACTGATAACGATCAGTCAAATAAGACCTGAGCCAGGAGAAGGCCGTTCCATTAACTCCAAGAACATTTTCTAGTCTGTTTAGGAGAATATTATGAGCTATGGTGTCAAAAGCTCCACTAAGGTCAAGCAACGAGACACAGCTCTGATCAGAGGCTAGTAGTATTTCATTTACCATTTTAACCAGTGCTGTCTCAGTACTGTGATCAGGCTTAAAGCCTGACTGATAGATTTTATGAATATTGTTCCTATGCAAGTACAAGGGTCCCTGGAAGGCTAGTGGATAGGCCACAGCGCTCTCCCCGCTGCGGCCTGGGTACGATTCCCGGCCAGGGAACCAACCCCAGTCACTGGGGTTGCGCACAACCGTGCGCGCTCATTGCCGGTCCCAAGCCTTGATAAAATTGGGGAGGGTTGTGTCAGGGAGGGCATACAGCATAACAACTGTGCCAAATCAAATACATATGTGGACCAGTGATCCGTTGTGGTGCCCCTAACGGGAGCAGCCAAAGGAGGAATAACATTCCTATGCAAGTATGAGCCTAACTGCTGTGCTACAACCTTTTCTAGGATCTTGGAGATAAAGGAGAGGTTTGATATTGGCCTATAGTTGGACAGTTGACAGGGGTTGAAGTCATTTTTTTTTTTTAATCAGGGGTTTGATAACTGCTAGTTTAAAGGATTTATGTACATAGCTAATGCTAAGGGAAGAATTGAATATTTTTAAGGGTGGTTTGATAGCTTCTGGGAGTATCTGTTTGAGGAAATGTATAGGTAGGTGAGCTAGTACACGTTGATTTTGAAGAGAAAATTAGTGAAATTAGTTCAGTCTTGTGGAGGGGAGTAAAGGATTCTAATTGCTGATCTGCAGTGGTTGTCATCTACATGGTCAGCTATCAGATTGTCTGAATTTTTGCTTAATATTTTCAATTTTGTCATTGAAAAAATTCATAAAATCATTGTATTATGTACCGGTGGTATGCATGCTTCTGTGGTGATTTTGTTCCTAATTAACTAGTTAAATAAGAATTATTGTATTAAATAAGAATATGGGATTTTTTTTTGGGGTGGAGAGGGAGGGTGCTGATCTAGCAGTGCTAAGAGCATTTCTATAGCTAATAAGGCTGTCTTTCCATGCAATTTGGAATACTACCAGTTTAGTTTGATGCTATTTACATTTGCGAGTGTGATTGTTATACCAGGGTGTTAGTTATTTCTCTCTAATTATTTTTATTTCAGGTGGGCTTATATTATCTAGAGCATACTTATTTGGTCTAATCTAAGTTTCTGTTAATCCCAGTACATTAAATTCCTCATCAGTAACAGTTTCATTTACAATAAGTGCTTTAAATATAAGCAATCTAATATTTAACAGTCCTAGCTTCAGATCAAAGGTGCTGGCTGTGTATTCAGTATGATCTAATTTTATGTTAATTAGGTTACTAAAACAAACTTTGAGAGTTTCTACATTTTTGTTTAGCTTGGGGAACAGACGCAGTATCAATATGGTGGAAGCTGATTGATGACTCAAGGCAGCTAGCATTTATCCTGCTTGTCTGCTCCCTGGCCTTGGCTCTTACTTTATTGCGATATCTTTTTATCACCCATCGCTACGCTATATAAACGGAGGTTTCTGTATAGAGTTAAAAATATTAAAGCAAATATACAGAGCTGTGCAGTGTTTAGAGTTACTATGTAGTGTGCAAAAAATTGTTTTGTGCAAACTGTTTGTGTATGTGTGTCTGTGTGTGAGGTAGGGTAATATGCAGACTCTAGTGCCTTTATTCAGTAGCTGGATTGCTTGAGGGTAGAAACTCCTCCTGAGTCTCTCTGTGTTGGTCCTCAGGATTCTGTAGCACTTCCCTAATGGGAGCACTGAGAAGATAATGTTTCTCGGGTGGTGAAAGTCTTTTACAATTCTTCTGGCCCTGGTCTTGCATTGCTGGTTGTAGATGTTTGTAATGCAGGGGAGAGAAGTCCTGATGGCCTTCTCCACTGCCCTCACCACTCTGGACTGCACCTTCTGGTCCTTGGCCGTGGTGCCTCTGAACCAGTTAGTAATGCTCCCGGTGAGAAGACTCTCCACAGCCCAAGTGCAGAAAGCCTTCAGCACCCTGTGAGAGATCTTGAACCTGGCCAGACGTCGTAGATGGTAGAGACGCTGGTGCGCCCTTGTCACCAAGCTATTTGTGTTTGATGTCCATGAGAGGTCTTCTGTGAGGTGGACCCCAGGGTATTTAAAGCTGCTCACCCTCTTGACTGTGGCCCCATTCATCAACAGGAAGCAGTAGTTCCTCACCTACTTCTTCCCCTAGTCAATAATTATCTCCATAGTCTTGGTTACATTCAGGGAGAGATATTTTGGTTACATTCAGGGAGAGATATTTTGACACCATGTGCAGAGGATGTTCACTTCCTCTAAGTAGGCCTTCTTGTCGTTGTTGGTGATGAGGCCTACCACCACTGTCGTCGTCGGTGTACCACTGTAGGGGGCTGAGGATGCAGCCCTGAGGGGCTCCAGTGCTGAAGGTGAGCCTGGAGGCGGTGTGGTTTCCCATCCTGACCACCTGGGGGTGTCCAGTCAGGAAGTCCAGAATCCAGTGGAGTTCAGTCCTAGATTCTGGAGCCTTTTGCAGAGGTGTGAGGGGACGATGGTGTTAAAGGCAGAGCTGTAATCCACAAACAGCATACGCACATAGTTTCCTTTCCTCTGGTCCAGGTGGGAGAGGACATTTTGTAGGGTGTGGTTGATGGCGTCATCTGTGGACCTGTTGGACCGGTATGCAAACTGTAACGGGTCTAGGCAGCTGGGGAGGAAGGAGCAGACATAGTCCCTGATCAGCTTTTCAAAGCACTTCATCACTATAGAAGTGAGTGCTACTGGATGCTAGTCATTCAGGGAGGCATGATGGGCGGTTTTGGGGACAGGAATAATGGTGGTGGACTTAAAACATGTGGGGACAACACTCTGGTTGAGGGAGAGGTTAAAAATGGTGGTAAAGACTGGTGCTAATTGGTTAGCACAGACTTTTAGGACACTTCCTGGGATGATGTCTGGGCCACATGTTTTTCTGGTGTGAACTTTGTGTAGCACCTTCTTCACATCCAGCTCTGAAATGACCAGTCTTTCCTCTTCCCCAGCTAGACCTGATGGTTCATACTCATGGTTTTCCTGATCTGTGCGGGTAACCTCAATCTGTGAATAGAAGATGTTCATTTCAATGGCTAGGGAGGAACTGCCATTATTAATGGCAGGGAGCTTGAGTTTTTAGTCTGTAACAGTTTGCATGCTCTGCCACAGATGCCTAGAATCTGCCTGCTCAAACTGGGTCTCAATCTTGTCCCTGTATTTCCTTTTGGCTTCCCTCACCATTTTCCTTAGGTTGTAGGAAGCTGCTTTGTATTCATCCATATTGCTGGTCTGCAGCCCTGCATTGTAGGCAGCTGTACGCGTGTTCAGAGCTTTCTCCACGGATCATGCGTTGATTTTACCTCTGGTATGATTTACAATGGCAGAAAAGCATCACAGAAAATTCACAGAAAAGCTATATCTAACCACTAACAAAGATCTGTGGCTGATTCTTTAAAAACTCGCAGATCTGCTTCCATTCGGTGGTTGACCGCTTTCTAACCTCTTTCCATTTCATTGCCATTGACACCCACACTGATTAAGTACATCAGTGAATCATTGGACAGGGCCCTCCCCATCCTCCATGTGTCCCTGATGCAGAACTGACATTGACAGCCTAGGCAATGCCTCCCCAGCCAGTGCTGTGCATATCCCACACCGTGCTTCACTACTCCAGGACCCATCCAGAAACATTTCCCTTAACAATGTCTAAAATATGTCCTGTTTGTCCCTGGACATAGTGGATAGGTGAGGTTAGTGCTAACTGCTGCCTCCACGCTCTGCTTTTGATCTTGGAATTTAATAGTGATGGGCACTTGCGGATAGTCATAAATGTTCCGGTGCACACACCTCACGTTCACCTGGCATGCTCTCTCCAATGCCAAAACTTGAACCAGGCTTTGGTGGATGGAGGTTTGATTACAGTCTGAAACTACCAATGCATGGTATGTACTGCCTTAAATACTTACAGGTATCCAGTATTTCCCAGCTTGATTGGGGAGGCCTATGTCTTGTTGGGGAGCTGAACCAGTGCCCCCATTTGCATCAAGTGATTTGTGTTCCCTGTAATGCCAACACATCTGCCCAGGCCTTACCCCTGCACCTTTGGGCTCCTGAGAGGTCCCCTGTGTAGAAAAAGAGAGAGAGAGAGAGAAAGAGAGAGAGAGAGAGAGGGGTGTCCCTCCATCAGCAGACACCTCTGACAAGCGTCTCTGAGCCACCCTCATCAAGGTTCAGAATCCTCATACTCCAGCTGATTTTCTAGGGGGAGCTGGGCTTCCCCTGATAGCAGTGGGAGCAGGCTGACAGCTCTCTGAGATTTTTTTTATTCCATGCCCATCCTACCTAGCAATCCAGGTCACAGCACCATGTTGTTAGAAATTTATAAGCATTGAGTTAGGATCTAGGAGACTGGTGTTGACCTTCAGACTCTAATGTTTATTGCATGCTTGAAGGATCTTCAGATCAGTGTATATAAAAAAGAAGGAGCCCCAATGCCACCTGTGTCTGGGAGTGCATTGTGTACTTGATGTGTCCCGTCACAGTGACATACAATGTCAAAACACAAGAAACGAGGAATACAGCATCTTCTGAATCAGCCTAAGCATAACCGGTGATGCATAACATGAGGTAGAATGAACATAAAGTTTATCAAGTGATCATAGAGTCAGACACAGATAATTCAATGACAATAATTAAGGGCAAAATGTCCTTCAAACAGTTACTAAATTTTAAAGAATCTTTATTCAGAAAATTTTATTTATTTAATATTTATTTTTTTTAACACTCAAGATTGTTGTTCCAAAATAAGTTGTATAATATTACGCACCTTTCTCTAGAATCTACTACTCCTCTTTCTTTGACAAGTTTCTTCTTCTTCTTCTTTCGGTTTTTCCCTTCAGGGGTCACCACAGCGAATCATCACTCTCCACCTATCCTTATCTTCTGCATCCTCAACACTTGCACCCACTAGCTTCATATCCTCATTTATTACCTCCATATACCTCCTCTTTGGCCTTCCTCTTCGCCTCCTGCCCGGCAGCCCCAATGTCCAACATTCTCCTACCAATATACTCACTCTCCCTCCTCTGAACATGTCCAAACCATCTTAATCTGGCCTCCCTAACTATGTCCCCCAAATGTCCAACATGAGCTGTCCCTCTGATGTACTCGTTCCTAATCTTGACCAACCTTGTCACTCCCAAAGAGAACCTCAACATCTTCAGCTCTGCTACCTCTAGCTCTGACTCCTGTCTCTTCCTCAGTGACACTGTCTCTAAACCATACAGCATAGCCGGTCTCACCACTGTCTTGTATCACCACTCTCTCACCCGTGGGAATACTCTGTATCACCTCATCTAATTCACTCCAGAATCTCTCTTTCTCCTCTAACTCACAAACTACCTGTGGGGCATAACCACTAACAATATTCAACATCACCCCTTCCATCTCTAACTTCAGACTCATCACCCTGTCTGACACTCTCTTCACCTCAAGAACATTCCTCCCAAACTCCTCCTTCAAGACCACACCTACCCCATATCTCTTACTATCCACACCATAATAAAACAGCTTGAATCCTGCTCCTATACTACGAGCCTTGCTACCCTTCCTCCTGGTCTCCTGTACACACAGTATATCCACCTTCCCTCTCTCCATCATATCAGCCAGCTCTCTACCTTTCCCTGTCATAGTACCAACATTCAGAGTTCCTATTCTCAGTCCTACACTCTTACCTTTCCTCTTCTCTCCCTGTCTACGCACTCTCCTCCCTCCTCTACTTCTTCGACCAACAGTAGCCCAATTTCCACCGGCGCCCTGTAGGTCACCGGCGCCGATGGCGGTCGTTGTTAACCCGGGCCTCGACCGATCCGGTATGGAATTCAGAGTACTGACGATTCGCATGTTTAAATTTGGCAATGTTTTACGCTGGATGCCCTTCCTGACGCAACCCTCTCTATTTATTCGGGCTTGGGACCGGCACAGACGTCACTGGACTGTGATCCCCATGGCTAGATTCTTTCTTTGACAAGTTTAACTGTGTTTAAGTTCTTCCTTCCTACTCAGGAGTTTCCGACTTGAATAAATGGGTGTATTTGAGTCTCCTTTTGATGTCACATTCAAAACATGTAGTCTTACAATAGTCTTACAATGTGGTGTAAATTTGTTTTCTTTATGTATGTAGCATGTAATTTTAATGTAATGCAATGTCAAACCTTCAGGAAGATAAAAATAACAAAATGCCTAATTAATTCAATAAGAAAAACCATAACTCGGTCAGAACAGAAAATTATATGATATTAGCTGAGAGGATAAAATGTAATATCTATTAATAGCTCAGCAATGATAGTATTAGTATGCCATGACTTTTCATTGAAGGCATAATAAGAATGATGTGGAGCAAATTGTTACACACTACACCAGGGGTTCCCAACCTAGGGCTGGTGACACCACGTTGGGTTGCTTGATTTACAAATGGGGTCATGTGAGAAACTCCAAATCTCATCTTTTTCATTTGTTTATTTTACTAATTTATATCAAGAAATATTGAAGATGGATTTTTTGTTGGTAGTGCTTTAATACTCTGTTCCACAAAAATCTAAAATAATCCACATGAAGACATTTGTTGCAACAACACATCTGATGTGTTGCTGCCAAAAACAAAAAGTAATATTGATGTGGGGCTTAGCAGCAAGCAGAGAGATGGGTGGTGCAGTGGAAAAGTGTGTGAAAATAGAGATGCAAGTCTGGAAACATGGTTACTTCGGTTTCCATGATTGCTACTGGTAATTATTATCTTAATGAAAACATTTATTTGACTGATGAATACAGAAACCAGAAACATTTTTCTAGAGCTGGTTTCACCTGAAGCGTTCAGACTGTGAGTGTGTTTCGTGTCTGTATCTGTTCAGAGGAATAATGTTTCTTTCTTTCTCTATTAATATAACAATATCTTAATTGTTTCCATTACACATGTTGATTTTCTGAATGTCCTTGTTATAAGTGAGCCTCTTTTTTTCCCCCCCAGAATTGCATCCTTTAGACGTCTTATAATGGAATCAGCAGAGGTCAGTGCTCTCTTTTTTCTTTGATAAATAATAATTTTTGATTTAATAAATAACTAAAATGAGGGAATATTATCACTAAATAGCAGACACATGGGCTGCGTGCATTTTCTCTTTGTGACATGATTAAGATAATGCCCTGTGGGATCTCAGTACCTATGCTCGTCTAGCACCAGAGATGATCTCTATACCCTAGAATAGGTGAGGGACATCCAGGCATCTACAAGAAGCCTAAGAGTGTAGTCCCTCCTGCCTAAAGGTAGCGCAAAGCTTCCATTAGATGCTGGAACTCAGAACTGGGCATTGCACCATGCATTGCAATATTCCCTGTCATTCTCAATATTCTAAAGTCTTTATCATGTAGTTATCAGTGTGTCTGCTCTCAGCACTTGGGCAAACTTTTGCAGTCTACGAGGCAAGTTACAGCACAGAAAAACTTGAAATAGACTAGACTCTTTTATATTCTTACATATACATTTTTGCTAAATAATACAGGGGTGGACAAATCACTGGGTTATTAGTTTTTTGTTTGTTTTTGCCCAGTAGATTAACAAGTAGGTTCAGCAACTGCAGAGAACACTGCAGCTTATAGGTTAAACATTTGCTAATTGCTTAGTGATGATATTAGTTTGCAAACACTACATTAATAACTTCATCAGGATTATGGTGACACAGTTGTTCCCTCCACCGAAATTCGTATATGCATTCATTTCATTTACTCTGTATTGATTAATTTAACTAGCTAATTAGCTGGCCATATGTTGTTACATTAGCTACCACTTTTTAGCCTAGTCAGTATGGTTTCCAGGCAACCAAAACATGGAACGGGCCAGCAAACTGGGGATTACACTTGCCCAGTGGGCTAGCTAATTAATTTATCATTTGATCACCCCAGTAATTATTGTTCTTTGGTCATTAGCTTTGTAGGGATGTGAAGACTGAGATTTTCCCTACTTCAGATGGTGGGACATCAAGCTCTGTGGGATTCGTCATCCCTGTGGATCAGCAGAAGCTTATAAAAAAGGAAGAACATGAAGATGAAGGCTATCCCTGTAAGACAACATCAGAGTCTAGTTTAATTTGTGACTATCCCACTGACTTTTTTTTTAATTGAATTTATGGACTTTTAGGTGGTGGTACATCAAGCCCTGTAGGATGTGTCATGACTAATGACCAACAGACTGGAGGATTCCAGAGGAAACCTATAAAAGAGGAAGAACCTGAAGATGACGAGTTCCTCTGTAAGAAATCATTGTTGGTTGAAGATGTTCAAGCAACCTAAAATAAACTATAGCCGAGTGATATCTTAAAGATAATTATACATTATTTTTAGATATTATACCAAAACAGATAGTTCCGGTCCACTACTTTGATTGTTCCATAAGACTTGATATATACTAAAACAGCACTGGAACATTTCACTATCTGTATCAATCCTCTTGTCTGTGTTTGCAACATAAATTTACAAGTCTAGCAGTAGTTTGTTCCACTGAAACCGTTCCTACGGGCTGTTAGTTAGTCTGTGCATTGCATAGCAACACGCAATGCTTTATCCAGCTGTGACTTCTTTGGGAACTATTTTCGTTGGCAGAGTAAAAACAAACAAAATATTTGGCCATATTTGGTCTAGAATGTCAGTTACTTTATATTAATTTCTTGTTTATACAAATGTTGTATAAATGCATTTTCACACTCCCAATCATGCTGTTGTAGTGAATATCAGCATGGCTGTGATTAGCTGCGACCTATTCCTATTTTTTTCCATCACATTTCACCTAAATATAAAACACTATTTATAAACAACTTCTACCTATACGCAGCTTTAAAGCGACAAAATCCAGAAATCCAGTCAGATTACATCATCTCCCTAGCCACACGGGTGCCATGATTGCTTGTTTTTGTTGGAAATACCAAACCTATACAGAAAGCAGAGAAAATGTTATACTTCCTTTTGTTGTATAACTTTATACTTATATTTATTTTCCTAATTTTAGTCTTCAAGTTAAAGTTAAAACCATTTCATTATAGAATGGCATAGGTCTATATTCTGTAATAACTAAATGCCTCATAAATAAATGATTCAGAGTATTTTTATGCTTTTAGGATAAGTAAATGTATAAGTAGAATGTAACTATTTGGGTAATAATTAGCCTATTTCACACAATGTTTAAATTTACACCACTGGTAGTTCTCTATCAATGTCAAGAATCTGCATACATCATCCTGTTGCCCACCCCTGCTCTAAATTATTTACACATTACAACAGACAGCAGGCAAAAGTTAGCTTAGACTAGCAAATCTATAAAATAGTACATGACTGTTTGTATGTATGGCATTGCTGTTATTTTTTTTATTCTTCCCCATGGTTATTGATAGTAAAGGAATTTTAAATGCGTGCAGCCTTATGTTTATTTTCTGAAGGAAACAGGGTACTGTCAGAGAGACAAAGGGCAGTTGAAGGATTATATAGATTTTTCAAGTGCCTCCCAACCTAATAATTGGGGAGGCACTTAACCTAAGTCTGTGAAACAGTCTAATGCCCCCATGTAAATAATAGCCTGTCAAAAGGACTTTCTGTTCAGGAAGTTTATTCTCACACCCAGCGTTCATTTCCATGAGGTGTTAATACTAGTGGTTTCACCGGTATTCACATCCAAGTGCAAAACACGCAAACATTTGGAAATACTTAACTCTTATTGCATTCTAAAAATGTGTTTATTTGGACTCAGGAATTTAATTTGTTTCATTTTCTCCTTCCAGACTGTGAGGACTGCAGATCCTACTTCATCAACAAGTGTGAAGTTCATGGTCCAGCCCTTTTCATTTCTGATACCCCTGTTCCCATGGGGATTGCTGACCGAGCCATACAAACCCTTCCCCTCGGTCTAGAGGTTGGAAAGTCTGACATTCCTAATGCAGGCCTTGGGGTGTTCAATAAGGGTGAGACTATTCCACTTGGTGCACACTTTGGGCCATGTGAGGGAGACCTGGTGGACAGAGAGGAAGCCATGAATAGTGGCTATTCTTGGGTGGTGAGTTAGTTTCTTAATACTTATTTTCTAATGTTAACAGTAAATGTCACTATCAAAGATATAAGGCTTTCAGCCTGTTAGACTTAAAAGGTGCTGTTGTACAAATAACCTGGAAAATATGAAGAACATGATTAACGCGTGTAGGTACCATGCATCCACAGATAGGGGACGCACTTCTATTAAAGTACTTTTACAGCAACCAGTAGGACGCAACGAACCATCAAAAGGACTTCACAGCCTTTGTTCGGTCTCTCTGTTGGTTCCACTTTACAGGATGAACCATAAAAGAGAGAAGCTCTTTCTTTCTTAGGCTGATCGCCACGTGCGAACTGGCTGCAAAGAGGAGCTCTACTTTTTTCTCATCTGAGATCATAATGAGAGAGTTACCAACTGCATTCACCTTAAGCGTAATCACCACCGATCAATCTGCAACAGCACATGGACAGCTTACTAACATGGTCACTTAGTCCCTAAGTAAGAAAGATAAGATCCAAACTCCTTAGCTTTATTCCTAGTGTTGTGGTACTCGAGACCAGTCCATGTATGGGGTTGGTCTCATCTTGGTCTTGTCCTGCTCTCGTACTTGGTCTTGAATCAGACTCCATTGGCCATGGTCTTGGTCTTGAGTCAGCCTTGGCTAAGGTGGTCCTGAGCCCAACACTAGTTATTCCCATAAACATTACTGTGCTTTGGAACTAATATTGTCATTGGAAATAGTTTTATAGTTTCTATCGCTGGCCGTCCAGCATTTGCACGTCTTTTAAAGTCCCTGCCATATTTCTATTCCCCATTGTTCTCCTTGTTTCACATACCCAGCGGTGTGGCCATGTATCTCAGACCAGAGTGGAATTCACAAAGAAATACAGAGATGATCCACAGATTTTCTGGAACCAACATTAACCTCTACCAAAGTGATAGAAAGGCCAACGTGTGGAGAAAGAAAGGATCTGCTCATGATCCAAAACATATAAGCTCATCGGTTAAGCACAGTGGAGGTAGTGTCGTGGCATGGGCTTGCATGGCTGCTTCTGGAACGGCTCATTAATCTTTTATTGATGATGTAACTTATAATGGTAGCAGCAGAATGAATTCAGATGTCTACAGAAAAATTCTGTATGCCAATTTACAGAGAAATGCATCCAGTGTAATTGGGAGGAACTTCATCATGCAGCAAGACAATGACCCGAAACACACTGCCAACACAACAAAATACTTCATCACGGATAAAAAGTGAAATGTACTTTCAGTGGATACTGTATATAGCATACACTCACTGAGCTCTATACTAATACTGGGTTGTGCCTCTATTTGCTTTCAAAACAGCATCAATTCTTTGTGGCATGGATTCCACAAGATGTTGGAAACATTGCTTTGAGATTCAATTCCTGCAGATCATCCCTAAGGTGTTCTAATGGATTTGGATCTGGTAACTGAGAAGGCCATTGAAGAACATTGATCTCAATATCATGTTCATGGAACCAGTTTGAGACGACTTTTGCTTTGTGGCAGGGTGCAGTATCATGCTGGAAATAGCATTAGAAAATGGGTAACTTGTTGCCATAAAGGGTTGCACATGGTCAGCAGCAATACTCAAATAGGCTGTGCCATTCAAATAATTATTAATTGGTATTAACTGGCCCAAAACGTGCCAAGAAAACATTCCCCATACCATTACACCACCTCTACCAGCCTGGACTGTTGACACAAGGATTTTGTGCCAAATTCTGACTGACACTACCATCTGTGTACCTCAGCAGAAATTGAGATTCATCAGAACAGGCTACATTTTTCAAGTCTTCGTTGTCCAGTTTTGGTGAGCCTGTGCCCACTGCAGCCTCAGCTTTCTGTTCTTGGCTGACAGAAGTGGAACCCAATGTGGTCTTCTGCTGTTGTAGCCCATCCACCTCAAGGTTCGAAATTTTGTGCATTCTGAGATGCTTTTCTGCTCACCACAGTTGTACAGAATGGTTATCTGAGTTACTGTAGCCTTTCTGCCAGTCTGGCCTGTCTCCATTGACCTCTCTCAACAAGGCGTTTCCGTCCATCGAACTGCCACTCACTGGATGTTTTTCTTTATTAATCCATTCTGAGTAAACTCTAGAGACTGGTGTGCATGAAAATCCCAGGAGATCAGTTATTGAAATACTCAAACTAGCCCGTTTGGCACCAACTATCATGCCATGGTCAAATCACTGAGTACACATTTTCCCCCTTTCTGACGGTTGATGTGAACATTATCCGAAGCTGCTGGTCTGTATCTGCATGATTTTGTGCATTGCACTACTGCCACACAATTGGCTGATTAGATAATTGCATGAATGTGTGGATGTAGAGGTGTTCCTTATAAAGTATTTGGTGAGTGGTTTGGGTGTTAAACACAAACCACTGATTATATAGGGCTTTGGCCCTGTGTTTGATACCTCTGAGTTCATGTGAATAATGTAACCTGTGTGGTAAGGCTCGCGGTGGTGGCTTGTGTGTTTACATCAACATGGACTGGTGCAAGAACTCGGTGCTAGTTTCTAGTTACTGCTCATCACTGGTAGAGTTTGTGACTGTTAGATGCAGACTATTTTATTTACCATGGGAATTCACCATTGTCCTTATAGTCGGAGTGTACATTCCCTTCAGCGCTAATGCTAAGGAGGCAGTGTGTGAACTGTATGGGTCTATTAGCAAGCTGCAGAATTCACCCCCTTATGGATTGTTTAGTACGGAGATTTCAACCATGCAAATCTCAAGTCAGTGCTCCCTAAATTCCATCAGCATGTGGACTTTGCAACGAGAGGGGAGAACATGCTGGATCTCTGTTATGCTAATCCCAGCATACAGACCGCTCGTCAGATGTTCCAAACCGGTTATGAGGCAGGTGAAAACCTGGCCAGCAGGAGCCATCTCTGCTCTTCAGGACTGTTTTGAGCACACTGAGTGGCACATGTTCAGAGAAGTTGCAACCGACGGCAACTTCACCAACTCGGAGGAATACATGGCATCAGTATCCAGCTACAACAGCAAGTGCACTGATGACATCACTGTCTCCAAGATCAGACCCACACACGAGTCTCAGGTCCACATGCTCCAGCCAGAAGCCGTGGATGACCGCAGAGGTGTGTGAGCTGAGGAGGACCTGAGACTCCGCCTTCAAAACAGGCGACAAGGCAGCCCTAAGAACAGCAAGGGCCAGACTGTCCCAGGCCATCAGTGCACACACGCCCAGAGAATCTACAGCCACTTCAAGGACAGTGGTGACATGCGGCACATGTGGCAGAGCATCCAGGCCATCACCAACTACAGGACAACATCACCTGTCTGTGACAGTAATGCCTGACTTCCAGATGCACTGAACAACTTCTACACTCGGCCCGCTGAACAGATTATGCCATCACCACCACCCTCCCTCTGGCCTTCACCCACCTGGACAAAAAAGACACATATGTTCGAATGTTGTTGATAGACTTCAGTTCAGCATTCAACATAGTCATTCCTTAGCACCTGATTGGAAAGCTGTACCTGCTGGGCCTGAACACCTCCCTCTGCAACTGGATCCTGGACTTTCTGACTGGGAGACCTCAGTCAGTCTGGATCAGACACAGCATCTCCAACACTACCACACTGAGCTCTGCAGTCCCCCAGGGCTGTGTGCTTAGTCCACTGCTGTTCACCCTGCTGACCCATGACTGTGTAGCAATGCACAGCTGAAAACACATCATCAAGTTCGCCGATGACATGACTGTGGTGGATCTCATCAGCAAGAACAACGAGTCATCATAAAGAGAGGAGGTGCAGCGGCTAAAGGACTGGTGCAGAGCCAACAACCTGTCTCTGAATGTGGCCAAAACTGAAGAGATGGTTGTTGACCTCAGGAGAGCAAGGAGTGACCACTCTCCACTGAATATCGACGGCTCCTCTGTGGCCATCATCAAGAGCACCAAATTCCTTGGAGAACCTCACCTGGTCCCTCAACACCAGTTCCATAACCAAGAAAGCCCAGCAGCATCTCTACTTTCTGTGAAGGCTGACAAAAGCCCATCTCCCACCTCCCCATCCTCACCATGTTCTACAGAGGGAGTATTGAGAGCATCCTGAGCAGCTGCATCACTGCCTGGTTTGGAAATTGCACTGTCTTGGATTGCAAGACCCTGTAGCAGATAGTGAGGACAGCTAAGAAGATCATCGGGGTCTCTCTTCTCTCCATCACAGATATTTACACTACACGTTGCATCCGCAAAGCCTATTTCATAGTATGTTATGTTTTATGTTCACAGCAATTTATATTCTTTTGCAGTACTGTTATATCTGACACTTTCATACTAGAACTGTGTACTAGTCGGCATTGCACTGTCTCTTACTGTGCCTATTATCCTGTTTTTGTAGTTATTGTACTGTCTTGTGCTGTTTGCACACATTTGCATGTGCACTTTATGTAGTAATGTGTAGTCTCTTGTAGTTCTGTGTTGTTTTATGTAGCACCATCGTCTTGGAGGAACGTTGTTTCGTTTCACTGTGTACTAACTAGCTGTATATGGTTGAAATGACAATAAAGCCACTTGACTTGACTTGACTATAAAGTAAATGTGTAATATATTATGCATTCTTTTGTAGATATCCAGGAGCAGGCAGTGTGAGAAATACATAGATGGCCAGAGAGAGATGCATTCTAATTGGATGAGGTGAGGAATACATCTGCATTCTGTTCAGTATTTTAGTTGTTTTTACCATTCATTATTTAGTGGAAAACATTAGATTATGCTAATCATTGTTTCCAGAAGGAGCTGAAATGAGGTATAACACAGAGAGTTTGGGAAACCTCTCCATGCTTGTCAGCCAGAAGACACATCTATTCATGCCTCTAAGACAGATAATACACCCGTCACCACCACCTTCCCTTAGTTCACCAGGTTTTCATCAAGTTATGTCTAATGTGTGGAGAAGCCTAGGCTTGTGCCTCATTCTTGTCCACAGCGAACAGCGTATATCTGCATAATCTAAGTCCCTTTCAGTCAAGTCACTTTGTATAAAAAAGTATGGGATGCATACCCACACACCACACAGCTGTAGTCAAGGAGGAGAACTCAAGAAGGTGAGCCACAGAGGTGGTCAAAATGACCAGTACTAAAAACGCACAGAAGTGTGAGGGGGAGGCCCAAGAGGTTGCCATACAAACATCTGCCACTGATATCATCTTGAATAGGGATGCACTTTTTGGACTGTAGTTACACTTTGTAACTGAAGAGAATGCAATGACCCAAGCCCAAACAGTAGTAAATTCTTGTATTACATTCAAAACTCTTAGGAACCATTAGGCAACATTAAGGCACTGTGTCCTCCAAAAATCACTGAGTGCAAACTGGACTCATAAGGGGCCTACAGACAAGGCATGGAAATATCCCATATGCTTATGCATACCCCATATGAATCTAGATTTGGCATATCCAGTCCAGCTATGTGCTTGTTTTTGGGAGATGGGAGGAAACTGGTGACACTGGAGGAAACCCACACAAACATGAGTGAACATGCAAAACTCTGCATGAACAGTAACTTGAGCTAAGGTTTGAATCCGGGCCCCTAGAGATTGTGAGGTGGCAACACGAACCCCAGTGCCACTATGCTGCCTAGCTTGAAATAAAAAAAAGTCTTTGTCTGTTTTGGTAATTCATTGCTATTTAATTCACTGCACCACAAGCTGGTGACGAAACACACAAAGACCAGGCTGCATAATAGCTCTCCTTGCATGGATCCCACTGACAACCATTGTTATAAGTTAGCTGACTCAAAGGGAGCCATTCTTTCCCCTGCTATGAACTGATCCCTTCCTCTCTCTTACTTCATATTCCTCCCTCGTCCCTTGCTCACTGTCTGTCTCTTTATTTTCCAGGTATGTGAATTGTGCACGTAATGAAGAAGAACAGAATCTTGTGGCCTTCCAGTATCGAGGAGGCATCCTCTATCGTTGCTGTCAACCCATCAAACCAGGACAAGAGCTCTTGATGTGGTACAAAGATGACTACGGCAAACACCTTGGCCTTGCGTTCGACTACCTCTGGAAGAAAAAATGCTCCTCAAATGGTTACGTACTGCCCTGATTTATATTATAATTACCCACTACCCTTCAGCCCACAGTGGCTGTTGTATATGAATGCTTCTACCAATGTTTACTCTGACATATATAGGAAGTTCCTCACCCCTTAGACCATGCAGTGATGTACTCAACCCAATTTGAGTAAATTCTAACTAACACCAGTAGAACCGGATGATGGTCTCAAGCTATCACTTTTCCAGCTTGGAGTAGGTAATTTGAAGCAGACTCAAACTGACTCATGCTTAGATAGTGGCATAATTATGTTCCTGAGACAGGAGGAGATGGGAGACATGCTGAAACAGGGGCTCTGCTGTCTGGTGAACAGTGGGGAGACCTGAGAGTGGGATCAGACAACATTCTTTAGAGAACTACTAGTATGGTGATGCTTCTGTCAGACTGTGGGAGTTTAGTGACTAAATCCACTGAGAGGTGAGTTCAAGGCCTTTAGGGTACCAATAGGGGTTAGCTTTCCTGTTGGTAGCTGTCTAGGGGCCATGGGTTGAGCACAAACAGAACGAGATTTGACAAACTTCTGTACATTTCAGTGGAGCCTAGGCTACTAATAGCAAGGCTGGGCTGCTCTGGGCTGGTAATGTATTTGATGAGCTTGCATCTAAATGGGATGTATGTCTTCTCTGGAGGTGTAACCTGCTACTAGTCTGGAGCTGAATCTCCTAACTGATCTCCCAAAGGACAGGAGCAGCCAAGCAGATGGATCTTGTTGAATCATGAATTTGAGAAAGATTGTCGAATTTACCATTCTTGAAACCTGTTCTGTAGGAATTAGTGAAGGGGAAACCCAGCTAGGGCCCTCTGGATTTATTTAAGGGTCTGCTGATTAAAGTAAATGACCTATAGGTGACAGTGACTGTGTTTCTCAAGGGCTAGCTTGATCATGTGGCTTTCCCAGTTACACACATCATAATTTCTTTCTGAGCCAGTTAACTGTCTACCACAGCCCTACTTAGGAGTTTCCTTTCAGTTCCCCACCCCATGTAAATGAAAAGCAGGATTATTAGAAATACAGCCAGAGGCAGTGCTTATTGTCAGCCAGTGTGGTAAGTTGGTTTGTATATGGTACGTTGAAGTACCTGTACAGTTACAGTACCTAAGATTATAAAATGCAGTTTTGCTGTCAACGTCCCACACTTATGGGATTAAGGGAGACCTTAATAAGCTGTTGAATTCGTATTGTTTTTTGGGGAGGGTGAATAGAGCTCTAAAAAATTGGACTAGTTTGTTTCTTTTCTCAGTGAGTTTCTAATACTTTTCATTTTTATACCCCAGAAAAGAATGATGCCCTGCTGCAAGTCTTCTCCTGCTCCCAGTGTCCAATTTCCTACACATCTCAAATTTATCTTGACAATCACATAAGGAGAAATCACCATGAAAAACATATGGTGTTGTTATTGAGAGAAAGTAAAAATGATAATGTGATGCACACTGAAAGCTCCAGTACACAGCAAACACCCATTGGTATGCTCCACACTAGCACCATTCATGGACGAATGCAAAATGAAGAATATCACTGCTCAGATTGTGGGAAGGTTTTTGCTTACCAGAGTCATCTCCACCAACACCAGCGCATTCACACAGGTGAGAAGCCATATCAGTGCTCAAAGTGTGGAAAAAGATTTAATCAGAAAAGTACTCTCCAGCGACACCAAGACATACACACGGGAGAGAAACCATATTATTGCTCACAGTGTGGGAGGAGTTATACACGCCAGAGTACTCTCCAATCACACCAGCGCATTCACACAGGACAAAAACCATATCAATGCTCAATGTGCGGGAAAAGTTTCAGACAACAGAGTCATCTCCGACAGCACCAGCGCGTTCACACAGGCGAGAAACCGTATCACTGCTCACTATGTGGAAAGAGTTTTACTTGCCAGAGTCATCTCCAAATACATCAGCGCATTCATACAGGAGAGAAGAGGTACTACTGCCTACAGTGTGGGAAAAATTTTATTTGCCAGAGTCATCTCAGAACGCACCAGCGCATTCACACTGGAGAGAAGCCATATCATTGCTCACAGTGTGGGAAGAAATTTTCTGTGAAATATACCCTCAGACAACACCAGCATATTCATGCAGAAGAGAAGCCATATAGCTGCTTAGAGTGTGGGAAGAGTTTTAATAAAGGGAGTGCTCTTGAACAGCATCAGCGCATTCACACAGGAGAGAAGCCATATCACTGCTCACAGTGTGAGAAGAGTTTTGCTTGCCAGAGTCATCTCCAACAACACCAGCGCATTCATACAGGAGAGAAGCCATATCACTGCTCACAGTGTGGGAAGAGTTTCACTTGCCAGAGTCATCTTCAACAACACCAGCGCATTCACACAGGGGAGAAGCCATATCACTGCTCACAGTGTGGGAAGAGTTTTACCTGCCAGAGTCATCTCCAACAACACCAGCGCATTCACACAGGGGAGAAGCCATATCACTGCTCACAGTGTGGGAAGAGTTTTACCTGCCAGAGTCATCTCAGAACGCACTGGCGCATTCATACAGGAGAGAAGCCGTATCATTGTTTACAGTGTGGTAAAAGTTTTACTGACCAGAGTAGTTGTCAACAACACCAGCGTATTCATACAGAAGAGAAGCCGTATCAGTGCTTACATTGTGGAAAACATTTTACACAACAGCGTCATCTCAAGGAGCATCAGCGCATTCACACGGGAGAGAAGCCATTTCACTGCTCTTATTGTGGAAAGACTTTTAATAAAACAAGTGTTTTACAAAGACACCAGCGTATTCACACGGGGGAAAAGCCATATCTCTGCTCACAGTGTGGAAAGGGATTTAATCAACAGAGTCATCTTCAAAGACACCAGCGCATTCACACAGGAGAGAAGCCATACCAGTGTTCACAATGTGAGAAGAGCTTTAGTCAACAGAGCGATCTTCAAAAACATCAGCGCATTCATACAGGAGAGAAAACATTTCATTGTTCACAGTGTGGGAAGAGTTTTGCTTATAAGAGTAATCTCAAAACACACAAGCGCATTCACACAGGAGAAAAGCCTTATCACTGCTCACAGTGTGGAAAGAGATATAATTATTTAAGTACATTTAAGAAACACAAGTGCACCAAAATAGAGCATTCAGCTTGTGCTACATGATCTTCAAATTCAGAAACTAAAGTAGTCCGCTGTCAGTTAAAACAAAACTGATTCAGGACCTTGCTGTTTTTTTTATTAGTGTTGTTAAATGCTTATAAGTGACAGCAAAGAGTGTGTTAAACCACACTTCATTTAACATCCCTACACAGGTTAAAAATAATAAATGGGTTTTTAGTCTACACTGTTAAAAACAGTGCCCAAGAGAAAAAGGCTTTGCTCAGTAAGAAACAAAATTATAGGGAACAGTGGTCCCATCCTGGGTGCATTCCAGCCTCATGCCTGGTGTCCTCGGAATAGGATCCTGATCCATCATGACCCTAACCAGCAAAAAGTTGTCACAAGATGAATGATTGAATATTTATTCTGTAGGAAGTTTTCCTATATTGACCTTGTGTATAAGCCTGCTTTTTAATTTACTGTAGCCTAATGTTGAAAATACTTTTTTCACTAGCAGAGGGCATTGTTCATTTGGTTTTCAAACAGCATTCTGAAAACATTTGGTTTTAGCAGCCATAAAAAGTATTATTAAACTTAACTGCAATTATAGTACTTTTATAGACCATCAACATAGTGGTAGAAATATGAGTCGCATTGAGGGTTACTAATCCTTTTCATTTTTTATGCTTCAGAAATGAACCATGCCCTGCTGCAAGTCGTCTTCTGCTCCTGGTGTCAACTTTCCTACACATCTCAAATTTACCTTGACAATCACATAAGGAGAAGCCACTATGAGGAACATATGAGATTGCTGATATCAAGAGAAAATAAAAATGACAATGTGATGCCCACAGGAAGCTTCAATATTCAGCAAACTCTCCAAACTAACACCACTCATGGACGAGTACAGAAAGAAATCTGTCACTCCTCAAAATGTGGGAAGGGTTTTATAAATCTCCATAATCTCAGTAAGCACCAGTGTGTCCACACAAGAGAAAAGCCACTTCCCTGCTCACAATGTGGGAAGAGTTTTACTTACCAGTGTCATCTCCGACAGCATCAGCGCATTCACACAAAAGAGAAGCCATATCACTGCTCTCAGTGTGGGAAGAGTTTTAATCAACATGGTAATCTTCAAAGACACCAGCGCATTCATACAGGAGAGAAGCCGTATCACTGTTCACAGTGTGACCGACGTTTCACTGATCAGGGTACTCTAATAAAACACCAGCGTATTCACAGAGGAGATAAGCCGTATCATTGCTCAGAATGTGGAAAGCGTTTTAGTGAACGGAGTAGTTTCAGAAACCACCAGCTTATTCACACAGACGAAAAGCCGTATCAGTGCTTACAGTGTGGAAAATATTTTAGACAACAGCGTCAACTCAAAGAGCATCAGCGCATTCACACGGGAGAGAAACCGTATCTCTGCTCACACTGTGGAAATAGTTTCAATAAAAGCAGTACCCTACAAAGACACCAGCGTATTCACACAGGAGAGAAGCCATATGTCTGCTCACAGTGTGGGAAGAGCTTTATTCAACAAAGTGATCTCCAAAGACACCAGGGCATTCACACAGGGGAGCAGCAGTATTACTGTTCAGAGCGTGGTAAGAGTTTTAATCACCAGCGTATTCAAACAGGAGAAAAACCATATCATTGCTCACAATGTGGGAAAAAATTTACGCGACAGAGTAATCTCAAAGAGCATGAACTCATTCACAAAGGAGAGAAGCAATTTCACTGCTCTCATTGTCGAAAGAGTTTTAATACGAAAAGATCTTTACGAAGACACCAGCATATTCACACAGGAGAGAAGCCATATCACTGCTCGGAATGTGGGAAGAGCTTTAATCAACTGCATGATCTTCAAAAACACCACCGCATTCATACAAGACAAAAGACATATCAGTGCTCACATTGTGGGAAGAGTTTTGCTTACCAGAGTAATCTCAAAACACACCAGCGCGTTCACACAGGAGAGCAGCCGTATCACTGCTCACAGTGTGGACAGAGATTCACTTATTTCAAGACATTTAAAAAGCATAAGTGCTCCAATGTAGAGCACTCAGCTTGTGCCACATGATCTTCAAATCTAGAAAGATGGTTGTTGGTACAGGCAGGCTGGTTTGACTGTTTCAGAAACTGCTGACCACTGAAACCCCTGGGATTTTCATGTACAACACTCTCTAGTGTTCGATGAAAAATTGGAAAGATGCCACCAGTTCTATTTTTCAATTTTAAACTGTTTGGTTTTGGTGAGCCCATGCCCACTATAGCTTCAGATCTCTTTTCTTGGCTGACAGGAGTGGAACCCAATGTGGTCTTTTGTAGCCCATCTGCCTCAAGGTTCGGCATGTTGCGCGTTCTGAGATGCTTTTCTACTCACCACAGTTTTAGAGTGGTTATTTGACTTACTCTAGCCTTCTTGTCCACTTGAACCAGTTTGGCCATTCTCCTGTGATCTCTCTCATCGACAAGATGTTTCTGCCTGCAGAACTGCCACTCACTGAAGTTTTATTTTTGCACCAATCTGTGTAGATTTTAGTGCAGGGGTTCAAAACTAGAGGTCATGACTGGCGGTAAGTGTATTGCACATGTTATTTGGTGCACTTGTCGGTGAACGTCCATAAAATTGTACTAATCCAGGCTGTAGTGTAGTGGCTTGTTAGAGGGGGAGTTGTGTGGAGCTGGAGGGGACACACTCTGGGGAACGAAGGGGAGTTGGAGTGCTGGGCGCATTATGCAGTGCTGAGTTGAGTGTGCCGATGGCTTTGGGGTAGAAACTGTTCAATAAACAGGCAGTACATGCTCTGATGGTTTGATAGCACTTCCCAGATGGCAGCATGACAAACAGGTGGTGGCAAGGGGTGTGAGGTGTCCTTGATTATACTAGAGGCTTTCCACAATCAGTGGGAACTGTTGATATGCTCTTGGCCAGGCAGTTGTGTTTTGGTGATTCTCTGGCCTGTGTTGATGACTGTGGCATTTTTTATTTATTTTTTTTGCCGACTCCAAGGAGTTTTTTTTTTTTTTTTTTTTTTTTTTTTTTTAAAAAGCTGGCTGCAGAGCAGTTGCCATACCACACTGGAATCCTGTTGGTCAAGACACTGTTGATGGTGCAGCAGTAAAATGTAGTCAAGTATTGCGTCGCAGAAAATTCTTGATGTCCATTTGGGGTTGTTTGCCCAAAAAGTGGGAACCACTGCTCTAGGGACTGTTATGTGTGAAAATCCCAGGAGATCAGATACCAAATACCAATGGTATTTCAGTAGCTTCTGAAATATCAATACTTAAATCAGCCCGTAGGGCAACCAACAACCATGCCAGATCACAGTTTTCCCCATTCTCAAGTTTTATATGAACATCAACTGAAGCTCTTGACCTGTATCTGCATGATTTATGCATTACGCATTTCCCACATGATTGGCTGATTGCATAATTGCATGATTGAGCAGGTGTACAGGATTTCCTATTAAAAAGCCCAGCGAGTGTATGTATATCTATAGTATTTTATTTTCCTTGAATAAACTTGGCTCCTTTCTTTAAAATTACATATGCTCTCTTGTTTCTTCATTTCATTCCAGTACTATAACATGAAAAGCATTCATATATTTATTCTACTGCAAGTGACTTGGCCACAAATCCTGGGTGTATTCCAGCCTCATGCATGGTGACCCATTGAGACCAGCATAAAAGAAGATGATGATTGAATGCACATTTATTCTGTAGGAAATTATTCCTTCCATATATTGACCTTGGTGTAAGCCTATCTTTTCTTTTCTGTAGCTGAATGTTGATTTTTTTTTTTTTTTTTGGCCAGCAGAGGGCATAGTTCATTTGCTTTTTAAGCAGTATCTGCAAAACAATTTGTTCTAGCAGATTAAAAAAAGTATTAATAAACTAAGTTAAAACAGTTTGTTTCTTAGTGAGTTACTAATACTTTTCATTGTTTATGCTCCAGAAATGAATGATGCCCTGCTGCAACTTTTCGCTTGCTCCTGGTGTCAACTTTCTTACACATCTCAAATTTACCTTGACAATCACATAAGGAGAAGCCACAATCAGGAACACTTGAGATTGTTGATATCAAGAGAAAATAAAAATGACAATGTGATTCCCACAGGAAGCTCAGAAAGTATTCCTTCACACTAACATCACTCATGGATAAAATCAGAAAGAAATCTATCACTGCTCAACGTGTGGGAAGGATTTTGCTAATCGGCGTAATCTCAGTAAGCACCAGTGAGTCCACACAAAAGAGAAATTTCCCTGCTCACAGTGTGGGAAGAGTTTTATTTACCAGAGTCACCTCTGACAGCATCAGCGCATTCACACAGGCGAGAAGCCATATAACCGTTCACAGTGTGGGAAGAGCTTAAATAACAGGAGTAATTACAGACAACACCAGCGCATTCACACAGGAAAGAAGCCATGTCACTGCTCACAGTGTGGGAAAATTTTTACTTACCAGAGTCATCTCCAACAGCATCAGTGCATTCACACAGGAGAGAAGCCGTAACACTGCTCAAAGTGTGGGACAAGTTTTAATTTAAAAAAAAAAAAAAAAAGTACTGTACAAAGACACCTGCGTATTCATACAGGAGAGAAGCCGTATGACTGGGAAAAGTTTTATATCTCTGGGTAATCTCAGAGATCACAGCTGCATTCACATAGGAGAGAAGCTCAGTGTGGAAAGAGCTTTAATCAGCAGAGTGTTCTTCAAAAACATCATCGCCTTCTTACAGGAGAGAAGCCATATCACTGCTCACAGTGTGGACAGAGAAGAAGTGTTCCTATTAAGTGGCCAGTAAATGTATGCACAGTGAGGGTAAATAAGAATTTGACTTTTGTTTTTATATAATATTCTTCCATTGCATATATCCATGTCAAATTAACACACATAATGTCTTTTGATGTTTTTGACACTGCTCACAGTGTTGGAAAATTGTTATACACGAGTCATCTCAAAGTTCATAAAGGCATGCACGCCGGAGAGGAGCCATTTCACTGCTCACATTTTCATAAGAGTTTTAATAAAGCATGTACTCTACAAAGAAAACTGCATATTCGCTGCTCACAGTTTGGGAAGAGCTTTAATTAAGTGTGTAATCTTCAAAAACACCAGTGCGTTCACACAGGAGAGAAGATGAATCACTGCACATAGTGTGTGAAAATCTTTAATCAACAGAGACATCTTGAAAGACACCAACTCATTCATACATGAGAGAAGCCATATCACTGCTTACAGTGTTGGAAGAGCTTTGCTTGCCAGCGTCATCTCAAAACACACCAGCAGGAGAGAAGCCGCATAACTGTGGACAGAGATTCACTTATTTCAAGTGAAGTGCACCAACAATGAGTAGTCAGCTTGCGCCACATGATCTTCAAGTCTCTATACATGGATTTTGGTGCCAGACTGTCTTCTTTGAGTGTATCAGAAACTGCTGAGCTCGTGGGATTTGCATGTACAACAGTCTCTATAATTTGTTGAAGATCAGAAAACATAACCTGGGCTTTTTATCAATCTTCAGCTGTCCATTTTTGGTGAGCCCATGTCTGCTGTAGCCTCAGATTTATTTTCTTGGCAGACAGGTGTGGAACCCGATGTGGTCTTCTGCTCCTGTGGCCCATCTGCCTCAACGTTTGGCAGCTTGTGCCTTCTGAGGTGCTTTTCTGCTCGAGTCGTTTTTTTGAGTTATCATATCCTTTCTGTCAGCTTGAACTAGTTTGACCATTGTCCGCTGACGTCTCTCATCAACAAGGCATTTTTGCCTGCAGAACTTCCACACACTGGATGTCTTTTGTTTCTGAAATACCCAAATCAACCTGTCTGGCACCAACGACCTTACCAGGGTCAAAGCCACTAAGATCACATTTCCCCCATTTTCATATTTGATATGGAGATCAACTGGAGCTCTTGACTAGTATTTTCATAATTTATGCATTATGCTGGTCCTACATGATGATTGCATAATTGCATGAATGAGCAGGTGTACAGGTTTTTCTATTAAATTGGCCAGTGTGTATATTTATAGTATTTTATGTTCCTTGAATAAAGTTGGCTCCCTACTTTAAAATGATGTATTCTGTCTTTTGTTTCTTCATTTTATTCCAATACAATTACACCCAGTCCCTGCTGGTCTAGCAGCTAAGGATCCTGTGCTCTCACTACCGTGGCCCAGGTTCAATTCCTGGCCAGGGAACCAACCCAGCCACTGTACTCTCAGTGCTGGTCCCAAGGACGGATAAAATGGGAGGGTTGTATCAGGAAGGGCATCCAGTGTAAAACCCGTGCCAAATCAAAGATGCGGGACCGTGCCAAACATAAAGCGGTTACTGAAGATAGATGATTGAATATACATTTATTTTGTAGGAAGTTATTTCTTCCATGTATCGACCTTGTGTTTAAGCCTATTGTTTATTTGCTAGCACAGCCTAATGTTATTGTTATTATCTTTTGCCAACAGAGGGCATGGTTCATTGGCTTTTCCAGCAGTATTCTCAAAATAATTGGTTTTAGGAGATATAAATAAGTGTTAATAAACTTAACAGCAATTGTAATACTTTTAGAGACCATCATGATCGTAGTAAAAATATGAGGCACAGTTTCTAAAATAAGTTAAAACAGTTTGTTTCTCAGTGAGTTACTAATACTTTTCATTTTTTTATGCTCCAGAAATGAATGATTCCCTGCAGCAACTTTTCGCCTGCTCCTGGTGTCAACTATCTTATACATCTCAAATTTACCTTTACAAGCACATAAGAAGAAGCCACAATCAGGAAAATATGAGATTGTTGAGATCAAGAGAAATTAAAAATGACAATGTGATGCCCACAAGAAGCTCAAACAGTGAGCAAAGATGCTCTGCTACTCTCCAAATTAACGTAACTCATGGACGAAGTCAGAAAGAAATGTATCGCTGCTCAACGTGTGGGAAGGATTTTACTAATCGGCATAATCTCAGTAAGCACCAGTGTGTCCACACAAGAGAGAAGACATTTCCCTGCTCACAGTGTGGAAAAAGTTTTACTTATCAGAGTCACCTCCAACAGCATCAACTCATTCACACAGGAGAGAAGCCATATCACTGCTCACAGTGTGGGAAGAGCTTTAATAAAGCAAGTACTCTACAAAGACACCTGCATATTCATACAGGAGAGAAGCCCTATCACTGCTCACAGTGTGGGAAAAGTTTTATATCTCTAGGTAATCTCAAAGATCATAAGCGCATTCACACAGGAGAGAAACCATATCACTGCTCACAGTGTGGGAAGAGTTTTAATAAACAGGGTCATCTCCACAATCATCAGCGCATCCATACAGGAGAGAAGCCGTATCACTGCTCACAGTGTGGGAAGAGTTTTAATCAACGGAGTGATCTTCAAAGACATCAGCGCGTTCATACAGGAGAGAAGCCGTATTACTGTTCACATTGTGGGAAGAGCTTTAATCAACAGAGTAATCTTCGAACACATCAGCGTATCCATACCGGAGAGAAGCCATTTGTATGCTCACAGTGCGGAAAGAGTTTTAATCAACAGAGTGATCTTCAAAAACATCAGCGCATTCACACGGGAGAGAAGCCGTATCACTGCTCACATTGTGGGAAGAGATTTAATCACCAGAGTGATTTTAAAAAACATCAGCGCATTCACACAGGAGAGAAGCCGTATCACTGCTCACAGTGTGGACAGAGATTCACTTATTTCAAAACATTTAAGAAACACAAGTGCACCAACACAGAGCAGTCAGCTTGTGCCATATGATCTTCAAATCTATATACAGCTGTATTCAAAAGTAAGGGCACTCCTGGCCAAATTGCATATTTTTCTGCAGATATATAGAAAAAAATAGAACTAAAATAGAACAAATGAACTATTAATTGTGGCATGTGCAAAAGTTTGGATAGCATACTAAGTCAGTGCTTGGTGCGATCCTCTTTGGCAGATATCACAGCTTCTGAGCACTTTTTATAGCCAGCTAAGTGTCTGTCTGTTCTTGTTTAATGAATGTTCATCTACTCTTCCTTGCAGAATGTTTCTAGTTCTGAGATATCCCTTGGCTGTCTCGCATGTACAGCATATTCAAGATCTACCTTCATATTTTCAATGATGTTCAGTTCAGGGGAGTGTGAGGGCCATTTCAATAGCTTCAGCTTGCATACTTGAAGTAGTTCCTGGTGGATATTGAGGTATGGTTTTTTTTTTTGTTTGTTTTTTTTTATTTTTAAATTATTGTCCTTCTGTAGAAGCCATTTTCATTTCAGCTTCAGTTTCCTGACTGATTGTGTCACGTTTGCTTCCAGAATTCGCTGATATTTACTGAAATCCATTCTTCTATTTACCTGTGCAAAGTTTCTCTGCCACTGGCTACAACACAGCCCCAAAGCATAACAGATCTACCCCATGCTTTGGCAAGGTGTTCTTTTCATCAAATGCTGCTCCATTTTTTCTTCAAAAATACTTTTGGAGATTGTTAAAAATGACTTCCATTTTTATTCATCACTCCACAGCACTTGTTTCAAAAATAGCTCTGGCTTATCTAGATGTTGTTTTACATACATCACATGTTGACTTTTGTGATGACGTTGCAGGTAAGATTTCCTTCTGATGACTCTTCCATGTAGATCTTATTTGTGCAAACAATACTCTTGTGTCAGCTAAACTGTCCTACAGGTCCTTAGTGCCGTATGGCGATATTGCTTTGCCATTCTGGCCTGAATGTGGGCAGACCAGTTTTATCTGAAAGTTTTCTTCCAGGTCTTGCCTTGACTTCCACAGTTCCCCCTTAATTGCCTTTTTTATTAACATTTTGGACAGTGTAAACTGCCAGCTGGACGCTCTTTGATCTTTTTATGGTCTTCCCCTGCTTTGTATGCATCAATTTGCTTCATTTTCAGATCCTTCATTTTCAGCTGCATAGAGTAGCCCATAGTTGTTTAGTGTTAGAAGGTTTGAAGATTCAGAGAATTTATTAGGCTTTGGAATTGTTATTCTTAGTGATAATTCTTGAACTGCATAATGACTGCTAATGAGTCAGTTAAAGCCTAATGAGTTGAATAAGTCCTGAGACTATAACTAGAAAAGATGTCGAAATTTTTGCACAGGGCAATTATTACTATTTTATTTTATTTTTTTCTGTTTTTAAGTTCCTCAAACATGAAGTAACTATGCATAAGCACTTGCATACACACACACACACACACACACACACACACACACACACACACACATATACACACTGTGTAAAATATGTAATGTGGCCAGATGTGCCCAAACTTTTGCACATAAATGTAGCTAGTGAGTATATGTACAGTGAGGGTAAATAAGAATTTGAACACTTTTGTTTTTATTTGTTGTACTTCCAGTGCATACGTCCACATCAAATTAACACACATAATGACGCTGTGCATATAAATATGAACATAGTTTAGTCATTACTGACAGCACCAGAGCATTCACACAGAAGAAAAGCCATTTCACAGTGTTGGAAAAATGTTATACACACACGAGTCATCTCAAAGATCATAAAGGCATGCACACAGGTGAGAAGCCATATCATTGCTGACACTGTGGACAGAAATTAACATATCTCAACATATTTAATTAATAAGTGCCCGAACATAGAGCAGTCAGGCTGGTTTGAGCGTATTAAAAACTGCTGATCTCCTGGGATTTCCATGCCCAACAGTCTATAGAGCATGTGGAATATTGGGGGAAAAAAAACACAAACTTTTTATTTTAAACCTTCACCTGAGCCTGTGCCCACAGTAGCCTCAGATTCCTGTTATTGGCTGACAGGAGTGGAACCCAGTGTGGTCTTCTGCTCTTGTATCTCATTTGCCTTAAGCTTTGGCAGCTTGTGTGTTCTGAAATGCTTTTCTGCCCAGCCAGGTTGTAAAGAGTGGTTATTTGAGTTATTGTAGCCTTCTTGTCAGCTCAAACCAGTCTGACCATTTTCTTCTCATCAACAAGGCATTTTTTTGCCTGCAGAACTGCCACTCACTGGATGTTTTTTGATTTCCATATCATTTTATCTTAAATCTAGAAGCTGATGTGTGAAAATCCCAGGAGATCAGCAGTTTCTGAAATAGTCAAACCAGCCCATCTGGCATCAACAACCATGCCAGGGTCAAAGTCACTGAGGTCACATTTACCCCATTCTCATTTCTGATGTCAACATGATGTTGATGTTGAAGCTCTTGACGTGTACTTGCATGATTTTATGCATTACACTGCTTCCATATGATTGGCTGATTGCATAATCGCAGGTGTACGCGTTTTCTTATTGAAATAGCCAGTGAGTATGTATATCAATGGTATTTAATTTTCCTTGAATAAACTAGATTCCTTCCTGTAAATTTACATACTCTGTCTCTTGTTTCTTCTTCTTTTTTTTTTTTAGCTCCAATACCATTACATAGTAAAGTATATCATGAATATGCAATTTATTTATTCCACTGAATGACTAAATAAATATTTATCCTGTATACTCAAGGTCAGTACACAGAAGGAATACATTAAAAATTGCTGTAGGCTTATATTGAATAAATTAAATTGAATCGTGTGTGTGTGTGTGTGTGTGTGTGTGTGTGTGTGTGTGTGTGTGTGTGTGTGTGTGTGTGTGTGTTTGCCAGCAGAGGGCATAGTTCATTTGCTTTTCAAGCAGTATTCTCAAAACAATTGGTTTTAGCAAATATAAAACAGTATTACTAAACTTAATAGAAATTGTAGAACTTTTATAGACCATAATGGCTGTGGTAAAATATGTGGCAAAGTTTCTAAAATAAGTTAAAACAGTTTGTTTCTCAATGAGTTACTAATATTTTTCATTTTTTATGCTTCAGAAATGAATGATGCCCTGCTGAAACTTTTCTCCTGCACCTGGTGTCAGCTTTCCTACACATCTGAAATTTACCTTTACAATCACATAAGGAGAAGCCACTCTGAGGAAAATATGAGACTGTTGATATCAAGTGACAATGTGATGCCCACAGGAAGTGCAAAAAGTGAGCAAACATGCTCTGGTACTCTCCACACTAACATCACTCATGGACTAATGCAGAAAGAAATTTATCACTGCTCAAAATGTGGGAAGGATAATCTCCATAATCTTAGTAAGCACCAGTGTGTCCACACAAGAGAGAAGACTTTTCCCTGCTCACAGTGTGGGAAGAGTTTTACTTACCAGCGTCATCTCCAACATCATCAGCGCATTCACACAGGAGAAAAACCTTATCACTGCTCACAGTGTGGGAAGAGCTTTAATAAAGCAAGTACTCTACAAAGACACCTGCATATTCATACAGGAGAGAAGCCCTATCACTGCTCACAGTGTGGGAAAAGTTTTATATACCTGAGTCGTCTTAAAGATCATAAGAGCATTCACACAGGAGAGAAGCCGTATCACTGCTCACAGTGTGGGAAAGGTTTTAAAAAGCCGAGTAATCTCAAGGATCATAAGCGAGTTCACACAGGAGAGAAGCCATTTCACTGCAACCATTGTGGGAAGAGCTTTAATCAGCTGAGTCATCTCAAAACACATCAGCGTATCCATACAGGAGAGAAACCATATCAGTGCTCACAGTGTGGGAAGAGTTTTAATCAGCAGAGTCATCTCAAAACGCATCAGCGCATCCATACAGGAGAGAAGCCGTATCACTGCTTAGAGTGTGGGAAGAGTTTTAATCAACATGGAGATCTTCAAAAACATCAGCGCATTCATACAGGAGAGAAGCCGTTTCACTGCTCACAGTGTGGGAAGAGATTTAATCAACAGGGTGAACTTCAAATACATCAGCGTGTTCATACAGGAGAGAAGCCGTATCACTGCTTACAGTGTGGGAAGAGATTTAATCAACAGAGAAATCTTGAAAAACACCAGCGCATTCACACAGGAGAGAGGCTGTATCACTGCTTACAGTGTGGGAAGAGCTTTAATGAAAAGAGAAATCTTGAAAGACATCAACCCTTTCATACACGAGAGAAACCCTATGACTGCTTACACTGTGGGAAGAGTTTTGCTTACCAGAGTAATCTCAAAACACACCAGCGCATTCACACAGGAGAGAAGCCGTATCAGTGCTCACAGTGTGGACAGAGATTCACGTATTTCAAGACATTTAAGAAACACAGTTGCAAAAACATTGAGCAGTCAGCTTGTGCCACATGATTTTCAAATCCAGAAAAATTAGTTCATTACTATTTTAACAAATTAGCATTATTTAATGACGGAAAAAGTACTTAATGTTCTTATTATTTAATATTTTATTTGCATGTTTCCCTTGAGCAATAATATTGGAATGTTGAGGTAAATAAACTTTAGTACATCTATAATATTTTATGTTGCTCAAATAAATTGTACTCCCTATTTAAACTTCTTTCTTGTTTCTTTTTTGCAGTACTATTTCATATAAATTTATGCCATAGGGAATGGGCGCAGTGGGTAGTGTTGCGGCATCACAGCTCCAGGGTCCCCGGTTTGATCCTGAGCTCAGTTTAATGTGCATGTTTTTCCATGTGAGTTTCTTCCCATCTAAAAATATATCAGTAGGTGGAAAACCAGTACGAATTCCAGAACAACATCCTGTGGACAAATGAGACAAAGATCAACTTGTACCAGAATGATGGAAGAGAAGAGAATGGAGAAGGGAAGGAACTGCTCATGATCCAAAGCATACCACATCTTCTTATGGCTGCCAGTGGAACTGGTTCCTTTGTATTTATTGACGATGTGACTGCTGACAAAAGCAGCAGGATGAATTATCTGCTGAGATTCAGCCAAATGCTTCAAAGCTCTGAAAGCAACCCGAGACTTTTTTAAGGCCAAGTTAAAATAATCTGATCCAGTTGAGCTGCATTTCACTTGATGAAGGTGCAGTTGAAGGCAAAATGCCCCAAGAACAAGCAGGAAGTGAAGACGGCTGCATTAAAGGCCTGGCAAAGCGGCTTGTGATAAAACACTAATCTTGCTCATGCAATATTGCTTAATTAAGTAAATTAACCATTTTCTCCCCAAAGCTTGTTACATCTCTTTTATCCATCAGTACATCTAATGAACTTTTAATGCTTAACAGTAATTAGGATAAAAAATAACCTGAAAAGGAAATTGCAACATAATGCAGGTTGAGAGAAAGTTGAGGAGCATGGTTACAGCACAGCAGAGGTAACAGGGTCCCCCTCCTCCACACACACTCTTTAAATAGCATGATACACACTGGTAACAGATGGAGAGAAGCTGAGTCAGTGATCAGAGAAAAAAGGAATGGAGGACATTGCCAAATAATCACTCATAGACTACTGTATGTATTAACATTGCCGAGGAAATCTCCACAATCTTGTGTAAAAGCCAATTTGCATTAAGAAGTGTAAGACAATCTTCCATTGCTTAAATTAACTTATACACAATATGTGTGTAGGTTAAAAAGCAACTCTTTTTAACCTACAAGAGCATTATGCAACTTCTACTGCTAAAAAGTTCATCAATAACAATCAGGCAATGCCTTACAGACATTAGTTTGGATTTTGTATACATTTGAATATATTTTGTATACTGTAGACAGAGTGTAGTGTTAACGATACAGAAAATGCTCTGATTCGTGATAAACATTTACTGGATATTGGATATTTGGATATTTGCCATTATGGTCTTTATCAGTACCAACACGTGTAGTAACCTCAAGCTGAAGGTCATGTTTTCAGAAAACTTTGCTACATAAAAGTATATGTATACTTAAATAAAGTACTATTTTTTTTGTTGTTTCTAGAAATAGAGCATGTTTCACAGGACCATATGTCCTTTTTTATTGTATACACACATTGGGCTCCATGATCACATTGTAGTCTTATTTATTTCTGTGTAGTCTCATGTAGCCCTGTGTTTATGTAGCATCTTGCTCCTGGAGGAACGTTGTTTCGTTTCAGTGTGTACTGTACCAGGTGTATACAGGTGAAATGACAATAAAGCCACTTGAACTTGAACTCGAACATAACGCTCCAAATTACTTGCAAAGTGACTAGGGCCCTTTGAGGTCACACAGCGAGTTAGGGACGTCAACTATGAGGTAAGGCGAACAGATAGAGATGAGGAACTGCAGATATACCACGTCAGTCTCCTTAAACCCTGGAGGGAGGCAGTCCCTGTGGCTTTGGTAGTTCCAGAGAGGGAGGAGCTGGGACTGGAGGTGAACCTAAAACATGCGCCTCAATCCACCCTGGTCCCCCGTGGAGACCACCTCTCACCGCCCCAAATCACGGAGGTTGCCAAGTTGCAAGCAGAATTTTCCAACATGTTCTCACCTCCCCATCGTCGCAATGATCTCATAGGTGTTTGCATGCTGCTGCCCCTACTGTTTGCGCAAACACAAGAAATAAGTCGTATGGGAGGAGCTTACAGCCATGCTCACACATGCTGGTCCAGCCCTGTCGTCCTGGTTTCCAAGGCAGATGGGTCAGTCCGGTTCTGTGTGGACTTTAGGAAAGTCAACAGGTGTCTATATTTGACGCATATCCAATGCCATGCATTGATGACCTGCTCAATTGGTTAGGCGTGGCTCACTTTTATTTGACACAGGATTTGACTAGGGATATTGGCAGATACCTTTGACTCCAGTGTCTTGGGAGAAAAGGGCCTTTTCCACTCCATTAGGTTTACACCAATTTGTCACCCTTCCTTTCGAGTTATTCAGAGCCTCGACCACGTTCCAGCGACTCATGGACAGAATCCTCCTCCCACACACTGCCAAAGCTGCAGCCTATTTTCAGTGAAGTCTGATAAAAACTAAGAGTTATTGTCTTCACACCAGAATCGAAGGTGTCGATGTAACAGGATTGAGTTATGGTGGTAAATTTTCTGTCCCCATGCTGTTTTATTTTTAGGTTCCCTTCTCTGATATTAGTGTGATTAGTAGGAATTCCCGTGCACTAGCCTGTTTTTGCGCGTTCCCGAAGTGTAACTGCTCTTCCATCTAGCGCGCGCGCGCGTGTGTGTTAGTTAGTTTGTTTGTTTTCTCTAAATCCGCAGATTTGGCAGGTTCATAGACACTGCGTATAAATTCCCAGCTGATGTAATGACCGGATTCCACAGCCCTGTTTATTAGGAAGCAAATAAATAAATAAATAAATAAATAAATAAATAAATAAATAAATAAATGCACACTCATGGTCCCAGCACGGACACAGACTTGGGTTTTTTTTCTCGCTCGAGACTGTGCTTTGTATAAATGCATGTATAAATGGTCAGATGACAACAGTTAAAGAAAAAATCCATTGTCATTCGAAATCAATATCCAATCTCGTGCGCGTAGTCGGGTTTCGGTGGGGAGAGCACGCGCTAACGTGTCCAAACTCTGGGAACGTTTTGTGCTGGATCATTCACAGTGGCTCAGAAGTCCAACGCTCGTGAGTCCGCGCGCTCTCAGGGAGAGTAAAAAAAAACCAAAAACAATAAGCGCAACGAAGCCAAGAAGAGCGTCTGAGTTTCGCGCGAGCGGTTTTTTTTTTTAAGGCAATCGATGCTCACTGTCCGGTAAGTTGCCATCACTCATTACTGTTACAGTGGGGGTATTTTGTTCTCCTGCTCTGGCCAGGTCACTTATTATTGTTATTTTCAACACAATTTAATGCCGATTATAACTTTATTTAAGTAGTTCTCGAAGTGGGGAAAAAGCCATAGGATTTACCTCCCCAAAAAAAAAAAAAAAAAAACTGAAGCAGGAATTTGCATCCAGGTTTTTGAGTAAATACATAAGATTTAGTTATACACTACTCATTGTAGCTTGGGGATAAATTTAAAAAAAAGTGGGTGCAAAGTGCTACCTGAATTAATCTGGGTAAATCATATATTCTTCTGTAAGAGCTTTATCCTGGTCAAGGTTACGGTTGATCCAGAACCTCTCCCAGGAACACTGGGTGCAAGGCAGGAACACACCCCGGATAGGACGTCTGTCCACTGCAGGGCATCATGTGTGGCATTTACCTGAAGGTACAATGACGTTTCCTTTATAGGAATAAAGCCTGTTTTTCCTTTCAAGCAAGAAGGTTATTAATGCAGTCTACCTTTTTTTTTTTTTTTTTATTTTTATTTTTTTTTTTATTTATTTATTTTTTTTTTGCCTGTCTCAGATTATGGCGATCTACTGTACATGACTACGTCTGCCCAATGTTTGCGTACGCTGGACAGTGTATATCACTGTGCTTTACATTTTGTTACCGACTGCAAATAATCTACACACCACTGTGTCCTGTACTCTGGAGTTCAATGGCCAGTAATTCACTGTCTCACTTTTATTTACAAATCTCTATTAAGACTTGTTTCCTCCTATCTCTTTTCACGTCTTTCAAATACAAATGGTCAATATGTCCTATGCTCTAGAAACAGGTTTCAGCTAGCTGTTCCCCATGTCAGGTCAGAAACAGGCGAAAAAGAATATATAAGTATGCTGCCCCTTTAGCATGGAACACTGTACAAAAGGACCTAAAACTAACTGAATTGGTTTCACTCTGAGAACATTTTTTTACATGGAGTTTTAAATGATATGGAAGCTGGCTCAATTGGTAATGCTGCTGTAGATAATTGCTATTTTTCAAATCTTTTTATGTTATAATACTAACTGTATTGTATCTATTTGTTGTTGTCTGTTTGCTTGTAGAAACTTTGTATGCTGCCCTCTTGGCCAGGTCTCTCTTGAAAAAGAGATTTTAAACTCAATGTTAAGTTAAATAAATTAATCAGTTAAATCACTCAGTTAAATAAAGGTTAAATAAAAGACAAATCATGCACACACACACATTCACACTTAGGAGCAGTTTGGCATAGCCAAACCACCGACTGTGGTTGAATCAGCGTATGCATCTGTGATTTTCATTTCATTTAGCTCCACTGGTGGAAATAAAAACTCATCTTTATGAGATCTATTATACTGATTATTGAGTAATAACTATTGATTATAGAGTATACTGATTCTTATAGTTATTAGCTTGTTTAAATGGGCACCTGAATTGAATGGGTTTAAATTTAAACCTCAATAACCCAAAAACAAGAAGCCCTCAAATAATGTCTTGGACCTAATGTGTTCTGTCACTGAAAAGTTCAGGAATAGAAAACTTTATGACTCTGATAAATAGCAAAATTTTACTGTACACATTTTAAAAACATTCAGGAAATAAATCCGTACTGATAAGAAATTTATTTCACAGTTAAATGGGTCCTTGGCTACAAAAAGTTTGAGAACCACTTAACCACTTCTTACTGTGGTCACAAATTATGTCATTCCTTTGTGGTAGGTCTGCAACAATTGAGCAATTGTGCAAGAATTTAAGGGTTTGTTTACACTTAATTTATAATTTAGTCAAACCTTTTGAAATTGTATATTTTTCCGTAGATATTATGCAGGCAATAACATTTTAACATTTAGTTCGGCTTGACAGCCAGCGTTAGCCTGCTGACAAAAAGTACTCTAGTTAATGTTACTTGATGCCAAAATGTGGCTGAAGTTGTCTTCTTGTAAAAAATAAGACAAATTATTCATTTTTTTGTAAGAATATAGTAAACATTGGATTACATTATTACATAATTATATTTACACTTAACATTAAGTTACTTAACTCTGGGCTGCTACATATCAATTAACATCAATTCTAGCTAGTTAAAAATTACCTCATATTTTCTCTCTAACAGTATCTCAGATCACTAGCGAGTGTTGGAATTATCCTGCATTTGATATTTGTTGCTTATGATTTCAAAATATACACAGATATGATATTATCATGTTTTAGTTGACTGCTTTTACTCTCGGGTGTCAACAGCCCAGAAATGTAGTAGTTTTACAAACAAACCTTGCAAGCTGGTCAACATTGTAACCCTTCATCACTGGTTTAAAACATCATATGCTGGGTTAGTCCATATTGGACCCAGTGCTGGGTTTCCAGTTTGACCCAGATTAGGCTATTTTTCATTTTAAATGTATGATTTCCTTAAATAGTTCTTCTACCTACTATTTCCTAGTCTTGTATTATTAGACATAGTGCCATAAATAAGAGCTTTGACAAATAAACCAACTCACTGATTCATGACTGGTAAAAGAAAGAAGTAATACAGAAAAAAGGGTAAAGAGAATAGAATGAAAGGAGACCAAAACAGCCGACTCAAAACTGGGCAACAAGAAAAAAAAACTTCTTTCCATGAGTACTTGACATTGTACCTGTTAATTTGGGCTGACTAATGAGGAAATGGAACCCTCATGTATAAGGTTTAGAAAAAAAAAAAATTAATCTATTTTATGCAGGCCACTGTTTTCTTCCCAAGTAAATACAATAGGGTTTTTGAATAATCTTTTAATTTCAGTGCTATAATTTGTCAGAGTTTAACAATCAATTTCATTTAACACAGAATTCATAGTTGATAATTATATGCATTCTCCAAGAATACTAGCCAAATATACTGTATAAAATAAACATTACACATTATGATTCACGGTTTCCACTCAACCACCTTTTTAAGAGTAGTATTTTCTCTCAAAATGATTGACACTGCTAATACAATATTTTAAATAAATTCAAACAAATCAATATCTTTAAGAAAAATAATGCTTTTAGAATCTTTAAGAGCAATATTAAGAAACTCTGTCTCCAAAACCACATATTTGGTCAAACGCAAAAATAAAATAAAATAAAATAAAAAAGGTGTTGCGGTTTGAGGTTGCACCCATGTAAAATCCCTTCACCTATCACCATGGGCAACAGACAATTTAATATTATGAATACATAATGAATATAGTATGAAGACAATGGATACATAAAAAAAATGCACAGTTTTGCCCCCAAGTCTCCATCACTGAACAGTTGATAACTTCCACAAAATAGACTTCAGGTTAAAACTATAATGAATTCAGAAATGACTCTGATGCTCATATTCATAAATTGCTCATAAGCTCATAAGTTCCTGGTTATACTACTGCACTTTTTGACTTTATTTATAATTGCACGATCTGGTCTCACCCAGGTGAGGATTGATTCCCTTTTGAGTTTGGTTCCTCTCAAGGTTTCTTACTTACTTCTTACTTACCACCATTGCCTCTCGCTTGCTCATTAGGGATAAATTAAAAAATTTATATCCAGAATTTATATATTTCTGTAAAGCTACTTTGGGACAATGTCCATTTGTTAAAAGCACTATACATATAAAATTGAATTGAATTGACCAGTCAGTGCCAGACATTTATCTAATATTTTTGGTTAGAATTTTAAGACATTATATCTGTTATCTGATAGTAGCTGTATCAACACATACCTCGCATTTAGGTTCACTGCTTCTAAATCCGCTTTTAAATGTTTAGTGTGGAACTGAATACTTTAGGTGAAGGATGAAGGGCCCTATTATTATTATTATTATTATTATTATTATTGTTATTATTATTGTTGTTGTTCATGTTGAATTAAATTTCATGCAATCCAGTAGAATACAAACTGTGCTTCCATCATTGTTGGGACATTTTCTACCCAGACTTAAACAATTTGCTCAGTTACTATTTTGTGCATCGTATAAAGTATTAGTAATTCACACACATACACACACACACACACACCAGTGCTGTCATGCTGGCCAAGGTCTGGCTTTCCTATGTGTTAGATAACTGCCAAGCTGCCAACACACAATTACGCAAAAATAACTGCTGGAGTCCCGGGCTCTCACACAGAGATCCTCATCTGATCCCAATCCTACACCTGCTACTCTTGACACACACACCCAAGGGGTTCAGCTGCTGGTATAAACAAGAAAATGGCATTTTATATAGGCCCGTTATTCACTATAGTGTAAATAATTTCGAAAATATTATTTTTTCTTTGCTTAACCTGTGCTTCAACTACAGCAGCACAGTGTCCTACTTTAAAACCCTTAAAATCAGACTATAGATTTGAATCCAATAACATTTAATTACAATCTCATTCAAACTTAATAATATTTAACATTGAAATAGCACACATTACAAGACAGGTGTTTGATCCCTACATACATTTCTGTCTCTATCCTGTTTTATCCAATTTAGCAAATAAAAAGCTTTTATGCCTCCCTCATGATCTTTGTTAATCTACATTATATATATATAGTGAAATTATTTTCTTTGCATATCCAAGCTTCCCAGTGTTCCTGGAGCAGAGAGGGTTAAGGGTCTTGATCAAGGGCCCAACAGTTGCAGCACACCCAGTCTAACAAACCTTATAGTCACAGTTTATATAACTAGAATTTTTGTTTATTCAATTGTAGAACAATTGAAAGACAGGAAAGAATAAATTGTGGCAATTGAGATAATTTTGGCAAAACAGAATCTCCACAATAATCACTAGTTTCCACTCTCCTCTGTTGTTGTAGGTGGAACTCCAGATGTTTGGGGAAGCTGCTGACTGGTGGATGGTATATTGGTGGGTGGTTCAGCTGTGCATAGTAGGTGTGTCAGTTGAAGGAATCCCACCTTGGCCATGCCCTCAGAATTGTGAGTGCTTACATGAGCCTCTCAAGGTCAACTGCTCCTCATGTCACTTAAACTCTGTACCGGAGGGTATCCATAAGAACACACAAAGCCTCAGTTTGGCCAATAATCTACTGAAGACACTTGAAAAACATCAGTTCTCTGAACTGGAACAGCTTCAGGAACTGGATTTGAGTGAAAACATGCTGACAGTGATTGAAGTGCAAGCATTTTCTGGCCTGCAAAACCTTCTCATTCTGAGGATTTCCCAAAATCGGCTTAAGGTCATTCTGGTCGGAGTGTTCTCTGGACTTCAGAGTCTCCGTCTGCTGGACATTAGCAAGAATGAAATCCTTGTCTTTCTCAATGACATGTTTTATGAGATGCCATCTCTACAGAAGTTGGAAGTTAACGAGAATGATCTTGTGTTCATCTCAAACCGTGCCTTCAGTGGCTTACTATACCTTCAGGAACTTAACTTAGATGGCTATAACCTTACTTCAGTCCCAACTGAGGCACTGTCACAGCTTCCCAGGTTGGTGAGGCTGAGTTTCTGTCACACTGGTCTCACAGTGCTACCCAACAATTCGTTTAGGCAGCTGACTCAGCTCAGGGAGCTGACATTGTCCCATTGGCACAGGCTGGATACACTATTACCTAATAGTTTGACTGGACTTAACCTCACCTCTCTGACACTCAGCTACTGCAACCTGAGTTCTGTGCCCTATGCTTCTTTGCACCATCTGGTCTATCTGCTCTACTTGGACCTGTCCTACAACCCTATCACCTCCATCCAGCCACATCTGCTCAGAGACCTTCTACAGCTGCAAGAGTTCCATTTGGTTGGTGGGAATCTGAAGAAGGTGGATCCGGGTGCTTTCCATGGCCTTGTTCATATTCAGCTATTCAATGTATCATTAAATCAACTGTCAACACTGGAAGAGACTGTGTTCCAATCAGTAGGGACACTTCAGGTACTTCGGCTGGATGGGAACCCACTTGCTTGCGACTGCCGACTATTTTGGGTGCTGCAACGTCATCTGCATCTAAACATTGATGGGCAGGCACCCAGTTGTGCCTCACCTGTACAGGTGCAGGGTAGAACATTCCAGGAGTTCATGGAGTCTGAGCTTCCAGTGTTGTTTATTTGTAGATCAGCACGTATTCTAAACCGCAAGCCACAGGAGGTGAGTGTGGACGAGGGCCAAACAGTCCTGTTCCTTTGTCAAGTGGATGGAGACCCTTCCCCCTCTGTCATCTGGGTGAGCCCTCAGCGGACGCTTCTGCCCACCACAGGTCGGATCCGTGTGCTGTCCAATGGAACCCTTGAGGTGCGTTATGTACAAGTGCAAGACAGTGGCATCTACTATTGCTTTGCATCTAATGTGGCCGGGAATGACAGTATTTCTGTCAGTCTGCGGGTGCGAAGTTTTGTCACTTCCTCATCTCGGAACCGCTCTGCCCACTTCTTTCTTGATGGCTGGAGTTTTACATCTACCCATCCACCAGTAAACGGCTCGTACGATTCTCAGCCATTTCCATTTGACTTGAAGACGCTGTTAGTTGCAGTAACAATGGGCTTCCTGTCATTCCTGAGCTCTGTGGCAGTTTGCTTTATATTCATGTTCTTCTGGAGTCAGAGCAGAGGGCAGATCAAACACACAGCCACAATTGACTTTGTACCTCACAGAACAGGAGCAGGATCTGGGGGAGGACGGACCAGAATGGAGACTGGCAGATTTACCATGAAGCTCATCTGATGCCTGAAGCTAGAACAAAACTGCCTGATGAAGCGTATAAGAGATGCACAAAAACTTTCATATGAATGCATAAAGCCATATTAAGAGGGAAATATGGTCTTCAGATGTTGGTCTACACCAATATTGATTGCGAAGTTATGCATAAGGTTTCACTGGAACATGCATTAGCTAATGCTGTCAGTGATGATGATTTCCAATGAGCAAAATGACAAATGCATAAAGTTTTTCTATGATAGTACTAAGTTGTTCTGAAATATATGGGGCTTTTGGTAGTGTTTAAAGTTCTAAAAATGACAGCAATGCAAGAAAAACTAAGATTTATCACAGATAGCAGACTGGAGAGTGTATTACGGGTATAATTAGACAGGTATTCATGATTGTTCACTGAGCACTGAACTGCTTTTCAGGGAATGCATGAGCATATGTGATTATTCAAAATGGATTATCTATATCAGAACTTCCTGTGAATGAAGCAATGATCATAAGTACAAGCTGCTGATCTCATTCTTCATTGTACACAGCATGAGAGCATGTGAGGAGAGCTTAGATTTACAACAATTAAGTGTGGTATAACAAGATAGCTGAATATGTATGAATTTACAGACATGCATGTCTTTATTTTATGAATTGCTTATATGTACAGTATAGAAGACACCATATCATATTATTACATGCCATTTAATATATGTTAAACATAATATATAAAATGTAGCTCCAGAATAAATTCCCTATGCAGATGATAGAAAGCTATCACCAAATTTCCCCATGATTGGGTTATGATTGTACGTTGTCTGTCCAGCACTGTAAACTGAATGAATAACAACTTTCATAGTCAGTGTATATTATTTAAGATAATAAATGAAAAAGCTGCATTTTGCTTTTGTGCTCTAAATGTACGGATCTCCCTACTACAAGAAATTTATCAAGCACACTGTATGAGCAATTTTAAGACAGTGCACAAAACAATCATTTTGTAGTTTTGTTTTTCTATGAATTATAGTATGTTTATTTTATTTTTATTAATGGTATTGATCTAGTATTTATGACTTGTATACATCCATCCATCCATTTTCTGTACCGCTTATCCTACACAGGGTCACGGGGAGCCTGGAGCCTATCCCAGGAGATTCGGGGCACAAGGCGGTGGACTCCCTGGACTGGGTGCCAACCCATCGCAGGGCACAATCGCACGCACACACACCCATTCACACACTACAGACAGTTTGGAAATGCCAGTCAGCCTACAACGCATGTCTTTGGACTGGGGGAGGAAACCGGATTACCTGGAAGAAACCCCTGAAGCATGGGGAGAACATGCAAACTCCACGCACACAGGGCGGAGACAGGATTCGAACCACGAACCCTGGAGGTGCGAGACAAACATGCTACAACATGCAAGGTTCTGTTGATGTATTTGAATTTCAATGTTTAGTTTAATATTATGTAAAGAATTTTGAGATTCACATTTATTTATTTATTTATTTACTTACTTACTTACTTACTTACTTATTTATTTCAATGATGCCAGAACCTGACTTCTGACTGTTAATGCAGTTTCCTGAAAAGTATATATATATATATATATATATATATATATATACAATTAGGGCTCGGACTATTAGAGAGTTAAAAGTCTATACCGCTTTCGTCTAATATAATTTAACTTACTAATGCTATTACTCCTTATTAGGAGTATTTATACTTAGATAATATTGGCTATTCTATTTTTTTTTTTAAGTTGGTTGGATAAACACTGTTTAACACTGGTTATGTAATTACAGTTTCATTTTCAAGGTTAAAAGCAATGCACAGAAAAATTTTAATAATGACCTACACATTAGTTAATGACCTTCAAAACACAGTAGGCAAATCTAATTGCAATTAAAATATAGTTTTGCATATATTAAAAAGAGCCATATGTAGCAACTACATGTTAGTAAACTTAGTTTATAAAACAAGCTTTGAAAGTTTGTTTGCATTTGTTTTTATTTCTATTTTTTAGTGCTAGATAGTGAAACTACGAGAATATTTCATATAATATATGTTTTTCTATATGCACATTTAAATACAATGGGGATAAATACAAATCCACAACACCTCCACCAGTTCTGAGAACTACATAAACTATCAATCATTAAGTCCTGATGTATTGTTCTGGATGTTAGTTACTCATCTTAGCAGTAGCAGAGGAAATTAAGCTTCTCATTACAGTCTCTGTTCTCCCAAACATGTCTTTTGGTGTTATGAGCTCCACAGTGGTAGCATGGAACTGGCAGCGAAACCAGTTTCCCCAGTGGCTCCTTGCTCACCCAAAGCCATTTTCCATCCAGGAAGTGCAGGTCAGACCACACTGTCTGTTTGGGTCTGATTTGTCTCCATTTCAGCCAATTGTAGTTGTGTCTTAGAGGCCGGGGAAGCTAGGCCAGTGTAGTTCATCCTGCAATACTCATGAGCTTCTTCCCATGTCTTTTTTTTCCATTACCAAGATTAAAATCCTGTAAAAATAGAAAGGATTGGCTTCCCAACAGTAATGATCATTCCAGCCATTGAGGATAAAACTTCCACACAATTCTGCTTTCCAGACAAATTATTAGGTTGCAAATAGTTTCACCGGAAAAAAGAACTTGGTGGTCCACCTTCCCATGGCCAGATGTTTGAATTTAACCTTGCCTCTGTACATCTCAATCCAGGCTCTAAATAAGTTTCCTGCAGCCACTTTGAACCTCTAGTTTTCTACATCAGTAGTGATTGTAGCCAGATCTCTGTTGTTTTGTGTGAAGAATTTCTGACCATCAGTCCAATTTATTTATTGGACTGCCAGCCCAAAAATGACAGCCAGAATTAAAAAAAGAAGGCTGATTTCATCTCTGCTATGTTTCTGAGCTCTGTGAATCGTTGCCCTCAATCTCAGTTTATACCTATTGCTTTTACATGTCATTTACATAAACTCAATGGGCAAATGTTTAAAGACTTTAACCCTTAACTGGTTATGTGAAGTTATTTTCCACTAGTAATGTTTCCATTACTGTCAGTGTGGTATATTTAAATATGTATCACTTGTTAAGGAAGTAAAGTATTCAGAAACTCTACTGAATGAGAACTACAGAGTTCCTGGATGACCTCCTTGCTTGTTTTTCCATTGCACTGCAGCAGCTCTGTGCATTAACAGTGATGAAGTATACACTGTATTCCTAAAAATCAAGTTGCCCTCACCTGCTCTTTCTCCTAACTGATTATTCCAGAAAATGCATAAAACTTCTATATAAGTGTTAGATGATCAGCTATCATTCTTAGCTCATGCTGCAAGCCTTACTCATTCAGGTTTCTCATGTACATCAGGAGGAGCACTTACATCCTCTTAAGAGTACTAAGAGACTACTGCTTCTAGCTGGGCTGAAGTATTCTTTGAATTTACACTGTTAGGATGTACACCAAAGAGGAAATTGAAGAATAAGGAGACTGTGTAATATGTGTATGGTCATTTTATGATTGGATCTGACCATACGCAACTACTTATTATATATAACGTATATAATGATGTTGTCCATCAAATGACATGCAAAGTAACTATGTGCCAGTAGAATTAGGTGACAATGGTTTTCAAAGCACTATTGACTTATCCATTGTTTTTATACTACTCCCATCAAATTTTATTTTCTCTATAGTTTTAGCTAGGAGAAATTTAAATTATTTTAAAACACAAAACAACTACACAGAATTCCTTAGATCTTTGATTACTTATTAGGGCCCCCTTCCTATCTTTCTCTCTTCTTCAAATAATGCACTTATTCAGCAAGCAGTGCCATGTCTTATGTCATTTTGGGAGAAAAGTGTTAAGTCATCATAAAGTAATAAGTAGCCATATGCTATGGAACAAAGCTGCGTCTGCTGATTACATCCAAAATGATGAAGCTGTTTGGTTTCTCTTTGGATGTAAGGATTTGTAAACACTGTGTTTTCAGGAAACAGCTTGAAATGGTGTGTAGATACTACCTGAAATAATTATTACTGAGTGGGCATTTCTGGACATTTTTTATTTACTGTCCTTTTAAAGATTTTCATTTTAATTAAATGTGTAGACCTTGTGCTCCCTTAAGTGCAGATGGAAACTGTCAGATGTACTGAATACTGATTCAGATCATTTTGATTGTTCAAAATTTAAAATATCCTAATACTTAATCTTAGCCCTATAAAACATGTTCTCTATATGCATATTCAAAGGAAAATATTTTGAATTTAACCAACATTTGGCAGACAGCATTACCAATTTTGTTTCAGTGTTATATGCAAGTGATAATTCAATAATTGTAATAGAGCTACTTTTAGGAAATATCTGTCATTCGTCATTGCATGCAGTTTTTACCTATTCAAGAGGAGGTGACAGCCTTGTATTATAAAGCTTCTGCAGATGTGAGGGCTCTGAAGCATGTGTTTTGGAGTTCTTGCCTTTTTCATTTTAACAACATATGTGCTGTTTCAGGATGTAGTATATCATGAAAATAGCACTGAAAATATACTGTGAAATTCGGCCAGAGTATTAAGTCATCCAGGTGTGTTTGGTGTACTGGACATATTCTATTTATATACTTATTTTGGACAGACATTAGTATGAGTAGTGTACGCATAGCTTGACTGTCACTCCTGCACACAGTAATTCATGTAGTTCTACACCTGGCCACCAGAGGTCAGAGGTGCCATATTTATGGGTCATTGTAAAGTACACAAGTTACTTCCACATTTTGGTCTGTTCAAACGATTATTAGAGTCAGTGTGTATCACTGTAAAGTAGTTTAGTTTCACTGTGAGTCTTAGATATCTGTCTGCTGTCTGTTGGCTAATGGTATTTTAACTTTTACTCATTAGAACTGATATTATTGTGTGTTTACTGTAAGAAATTGGGGCATTCTGCTAGTATGCTCTTACATTATTTGCCTTTTCCCTGCTGCTTTTAAATAAAGATTGCACTTGGATTTACACAACACAGTTGACTCTGTTTGTTACAAAAAAACACCCTGACTGTTAAACAATTAAAATATAAAGTTAAGCGAGAGTTGGTGGCTGAAATCAAACAGCAGCTAACTGTTTTATCCAATAAGTCGATGTCTTGTTTGAAGGAAGAATTGCATCAAACTGTAACACAACACTGTCTACTCTTTGGCAGTCTCAGGCACTAGTTCCAAAATATGACCCTCCTTCTTATGAATGGTGAAATTATTATCAGTGTGGCTGAAAGGCTCATACAGGGCAATGTAGTCTTGATGGCTTGCTAAAATGTAGGAATTGTTGGCAGAGAGAACATGACCAACACTATGGTAAACATAGGAAGGGCCAGAGTAATAGTCTGAACTAGAATGAGCACTTCTGTAATTCACTCTGGGCAAAGGAGTCTGCTAAATGCCATACATGTAAATGTAAAATATAAATATAGTTGGCAACAGCCCTTACAGACCATTTTGGGAGAGAATCAGGTCATCTGGGTGGAAAAGGGAGGTTGGACTGTCCTTTGCATTGCTAACACTCGTGACCATTAATATAGGAAAGATTGTTTAGTGAGATGTTTGGCCCCTAGTAAGCACTTCTGCATATTCTATTTATATACTTATGTTGGACAGACATTAGTATGAGTAGTGTACGCATAGCTTGACTGTCACCCCTGCACACAGTAATTCATGTAGTTCTACACCTGGCCACTAGAGGTCAGAGGTGCCATATTTATGGGTCATTGTAAAGTACACAAGTTACTTCCACATTTTGGTCTGTTCAAACGATTATTAGCGTCAGTGTGTATCACTGTAAAGTAGTTTAGTTTCACTGTGAGTCTTAGATATCTGTCTGCTGTCTGTTGGCTAATGGTATTTTGACTTGGACAGGACTGTTAACCTCATGCCAGAAACTGATGTCCTGTTTACAGATAGAAACATTTAGAAAAAAATAAGTTGTGGTCTTCTGAAACTACACTGAAAAATTAAGACACATTTTAAACAATAATAATAATAATAATTTAAAAAAAACTCAGCAACACCACTGTTGTCATAAAGTGGACAGACACAGGAACAAATTTAATGTTTTTTTTTTAAAGCAAAGTCGCAGGCATACAAAGGTGACAAGGTGGTACTCAGAAATGTGATGTAGGCTAATGGTAGGGCAACCTGCAAACAGGCATAACAGGGCCACATAGCGGGCCAGGCCTGACAGGCTTAATTAAGGGAAACATGGATGCTTGGGGATATGCTGTATGGTAATGACTAACAGCTATCCGTCTTGCCTCACATCACTCAGTCATGCCAGTTTCTCCTTTACAGCAACAGGAGGTTCCAGCCATTTCTATCCACAGAGGCCACTCAAGTGCTTGTTTAGTTGCTTGTCGTTTTGAGATTGGACTACTACAACTCGCACAGTTCTACCCCTGTGCACCATCCAGCGCCTGCAACTGATCCAGAATGCAGCTGCACAACTTGTTTTCAACCTCCCCACTTTTTGCCAAACCACCCCATTGCTATGTTTCCTACACTGGCTTCCTGTAGCTGCCAGCATGCTTGCTTTAATGCACTTATCACGCCCCACTCTACACCATGTTCCCTTCGAGCCTCTAGCATGGCTTGACTGGACCCACTATCTCTCAAGGTATAAAGAAGACATGCACTTTGTCTCTGTCCTGGAACCCCTCGGGAAGGGTTGAGGGTTATAATGCACTTCCCTTGGCTGCCCAAACAGTTGAAGGCACTGTCTTGTGACTGGTCAGTGACAATGGAGCCCAAATTATCAGGGTACCCCTAAGATTGAAAAGGCAAACTTTTACCTGAAAGACAGTTGGGCCCATGTGATTTGGTGGTTGATATCCTAGCTTATGGCAGCACTGAAAAATGAATTTGGTAAGATGGTGTTGTTAGGATTGGGTTTGGGATCAGTGGGGAGCCTGCATGAGAGGGCACCTGTTTTTTTTTTTTTGGAATGGATAATATGAGATAGTGAAATTAAATCATGTAAGGATGAAGTCCCATCAGGCTTGTCTTGGGGTTAATCACTTTGCTATTTTAAGGTATTCAAGCTTCTTGTTGCTCATAATTTCTTTCTGAAGGGACTAGTTTCTTAGATAAGTTTGCTATGGGATACATCTTAATTGGGGTGCCCTGGCATTGGGATGGAATTACTTACACTCCCTTTTTGGGGGCATCAAATTCTACTATGAATGTTAAAGTTAGATCAGGGTGTTTTAGAATAAGGACCAATGAGATTGCTTGCTTTAGAAGAATATGTGGTAGATGTGTTGTTTCCAAGTAGTTTCTTTGATCTTTTCTTAAGGAGTGACATGAGAGTGGTTGCAATTATGCTGGAATTTCAGATCAATCTTTGCAAATCCTAGGAATGTCTTTATGCATTCGATGTTTTGAGAAGTTGGCGACTCTGCTTGGACCTTGGCTTTGTTGGATGTACTGGGGTAGGCAGTTGGAGTAGATTAAGGTGTCATAAATGTAGGCTATTACAAATTTTCTAAGAATGTCTTTCAGCACATCATTAATAAATGCCTGGAATACAAAATGGCAATTGACCAGTGCATATAACATTACCCTATACAGAAATGGCAGGAGTCTGATTGCCACTGGGAGAAAAGATCTATACTGTTCAGTGTTGCTGAACGTACTGCTATGACTGAGTACTATGTAATGGAGAGGGTCAGCAGTGTTGTCCATGATGCTGGGGAGTTTCTGTAGCATCCTCTTCTCAGTCACTTCCTATAACAAGTCAGGCCACTTGAGTTCTTCCACAATAACCTTGGCAAACCATGTCTTCATGGACCTCAATTTGTCATGCTGGAACAGGTTTGGGCTCAGCCTCTTAGTTCCAGTGAAGGGAAATTTTAATGTTACAACATACAAAGACATTCTATACGATTGCGTGTCTCTGACTTTGTGGCAACAGTGTGGGGAAGGAATGCGATTGTCAGGTGTCCACAAACTTTTGAACATACAGTATAGCATAGGTGTGATGGTCAGGTGTTGACATGCATTTTACCATAGACTAGTGTATTGACTCACATTCTCACACCCTGTGATTTGACTATTGATTTGACTGTCATTTGGGTGTGACGTCATAGTGCACACTACATGACAAATCTCAGAATCACTGACACTTACACATTACATAACTTGAATCACTTGCGATCAGTTGTTTGGTTTTGTAAGGTTGTGCCCACCACACAATCTTTCACCTGGAGAGGTCCCATGCTGAAGCGTGCCTGCTCCTCAAATCTCGCTTTCTCATAAAAATAAAAATGTGACTGTCACTACTTTGTATTGAATCAAGAAAAAAGAGAAATAACAGAAAATGTGGAAGAATTATTGGTTTGGGCAACATATAGTGAAAAACATAGCTATTTTTATACTGTGCACCAGCAAGAATCATGACATGTTTGTCTTTATTTTTGCTGTTAGCAACCATTTGAGTATGACATACCAAATGAATTCTTATAGAAGCAATGTTCCTGTACTTACATTTTGTCCTGGCTCTCCCACACAAAGAGATGGATGATACAGAGTGCCGTTTAGTATTCAAGGGGGTATACATCAGGCCTTGATGGATTCAGACAGTGTTCAGACGTTGATCCACCAAAGCCTGAATCAAGTTGAGGCTTTGAAAGGGTGCTGGGAGGTGAAAGTGAGGTGTATTCATGGGAATGTTCATGCTTTTCCGATGGTGCCTCTCAGAATTATGTATAAGGGACAAAAACATAGAATAAAGGTGGTGGTTAATCCGCACTTTTCCCACCCAGTAATTTGGAAACCCAGGTATTTACTCTTGCTGTTCTTAACAACCATTTGAGTAGGACATACCGAATAAGTTCTTATAGAAGCAATGTTCCTGTGCTTACATTGTGTCCCGGTTCTGCTACACAAAGAGATGGATGATATACTGGATTCAGGGATTGGTGGTGCATGATAGCAGATGAATTTGATTTCCTTTCAGGATCCCAGTGGCTGTTTCTCATCGCTGTATTTGCACAGTACACGATTCATTGCAGAGAAAATCAAATATCCCTGAAAATATCAGAGCCTCAGTGATAGCTTGCAGACTAAGAACTGTCTCTGGCTTAAGAAGTTTCTAGCCAGCCTTACACACCACTACAATTAATAATGACATGAGGAACACACAAGGTGAAAAAAGTATTCTTACTCTAATGCTCTTCAATGCATATTAGGCAAAGAAACTTTTAACAGTAGCTTTCATACAAAATGTGTCAAATGCAATGTAACTATGTGTCAGCAAGCTCTAGAATGATGTGACTTTGCTTTTTATTACAGCATCACCATCCAGTTTTAATTTAATTTCATTGTGTTTTTTCTAGGTCTAAAAAAAGTACAACCACCTGGCTCCATTCAGGCATATGTGTTTTTCGTTATTGTTACTAGGCTGGTTTATCAACTATCTAAAGAAAGTACAGATCATTTGTAGATGTCTATTTGTAGTAAAGTACAGATCATTTGTAGATATCTTTCACTGACTCACCCCGCATCTTTCACATTTGCATAACATTTACAATCATTCATCCTCACTGGTATAATGCCAGTTTTCCATCAAATTTCCATAAACAAATGGAAGAGACTCTCAAGACGACCAAAGAATACAAGGCAAAGAAGACAATAATATTGTTTTGGTAGGTGGAGGGCGTGGTTTAGCAGGAGTCTGCAGTGGAAGTCTGGGGGAATCAGCAAATTAACGTGGCACACCTGTCTCTTATTTGTGCCTTTCCCTTTGCCGGTAGGGGAGGCCATTGTGCACAACGGCAGCAGTGCCAGAACAGCGTTTCCCCAGGGTGCCACGGAGTCCTAAAAAGCTGGAATGAGGCATGTCTGCTGGGGCAGCGGATAACTGCAGCATTTACAGGCACAGTGCCCGAGGATGGATGTGAATCGTGTGGCCCAGACCCCACATCCCTCCCCCAGTCTGGAGCCGATGTACAGAGTGCTGGTTAGTACTCAAGGGGGTATACATCAGGCCTGGTGGATTCAGGCAGTGTTTAGACCTTGATCAGCCAAGAAGAGGATTTGAAAAGGTGCTGGGAGGTGAAGTTGAGGTGTATTCACTGGGATGTGCACACTTATGCTTCTCACAATTATGTATAAGGGACAAAAATATAGAATAAAGGTGGTGGCTAGTCCCCACCTTTCCCACTCAGAAATTTTGGGAACTGATGGCCTGGGGTTCATGAGCTCACCGCAGATATACATAAAGCTGGGTGGGTCCAAGCAATCAGCACGGTGTGAAGACCTCCCCTGCCAACACACATCCAGGTACGTTGTGCGACCATGACAAGTTGGGGTGAGCAGTGAGACATTAGGGCTTTCTGAGGGGGGCACCTCACCCTAGAGCCCCTAGTGGATTTACCACTACAAGAGTGATGTGACAATACTTTAAAGAATGCTTTTGATCAGGTGGCAGTGACTGATGGGGAAAAAGTCTAACCTAATCTTTCCCCATTTTTCTATTATTTGAGACTGATTATACAGAGTGAGCTGGGACACTCAAACCAGAGAATCCATGACCCAGTTGTTGGTACCAAAAAGCCGCAGGGCACTGCTTTTCCATGTGGCTCATTGGCAGCTCATTTTACTTGCCAGACATCTCAAATGCTGCAATGCACCGTCTCCCTCTTATCGAAAGCCCCTTAGAAGGATTGGCGAGGGTACCGTCAGGCCATTAGACAGCACAAGGATATTGCTTCATATTAGTTCTGGTAAAACTTTGCAATTTTTCTACTAGTTCATGCTTTTGTTACCTCTAGGTTGGACTACTGTAATGACTTGCTGTCTAGATGTTCCAGGAGGTGCATAAACAAGCACCAGTTAATACAGAATGCAGCAGGCAGTGTCCTTACTTGAACCAGAAGACATCATCAATCACCCCATCTTATCCACACTGCATTGGCTCCCAGTAAAATTTTGCATTGATTATAAAATACCACTCATGACCTATAATGGTCTCGCGCTGCAGTAACTGAGCGAACGTTTGGTCTTTTATGATACGCCATGTCTGCTTCGATCAAAGGCTCTTTGTAGGTCAGACTTTAGTGCCTAAAGTGATAATTCAACTTCATGAATAAACTAGATTTACACACACTACAAATCTAGCTCTGAATAGATTGTTGTATTGTGCTGTGCATATATTTTTCTTGCAGATGACTGTGCTACCGATAGGAAGCCATCTGCTCAGAGAGGGAGAAAATGGAAAATCTGTCATTCCTCAGAGTAGGTATTTTTTTGGCATTTATTTTAAAGGAGATCTTTGGAAACTGTCATGCCAACACAGTGATGGAGTTAGTATGTAGACATTCATTGCTTAGTTACCTCACCTTAGAAATGGCAGAGCAAATTAAGCTTCTCATTGCAGTCTCTGTTTTCCCAAGCATGTGTTTTGGTGTTGCGAGTGCCATATTAGTAGCATGGACCTGGGCATGAGGGCAGTGAAACCATTTTCCCCAAATGCTCCTTGCTCACCCAGAGCCATTTTCCATTAAGGAAGTCCAGGCCAGTTCACACCCTGTCTATATGAGTTTGATTGGTCTGAATTTCAGCCAGTTGTAGTTATGTCTCAGAAGTTGGTGAGGCCAGGCCAGTGTAGTCCATCCTTGATCAAGACTAAAAACCTGTAACAAAAGAAAACCCAGTTTACATAACAGAACTGATCATTCCAGCCACATAGATTCTCAACACAGTTCTGATTATAACTATTAGGCTGGTTACTGTACCAATGAAAAAAACAACTTGGTGTTCCATCAGACCATAGCCAGATACACTATATTACTAAAAGTATTCGGTCACCCATCCAAATGATCAGAATCAGGTGTCCTAATCACTTGGCCTGGCCACAGGTGTATAAAATCAAGCACTTAGGCATGCAGACTGTTTTTACAAACATTTGTGAAAGAATGGGCCGCTCTCAGGAGCTCAGTGAATTCCAGCGTGGAACCGTCATAGGATGCCACCTGTGCAACAAATCCAGTCGTGAAATTTCCTCGCTCCTAAATATTCCACAGTCAACTGTCAGCTTTATCATAACAAAATGGAAGAGTTTGGGAACAACAGCAACTCAGCCACGAAGTGGTAGGCCACGTAAACTGACGGAGAGGGGTCAGCGGATGCTGAAGCGCATAGTGCAAAGAGGTCGTCGACTTTCTTCACAGTCAATTGCTACAGAGCTCCAAACTTCATGTGACCTTCAGATTAGCCCAAGTACAGTACGCAGAGAGCTTCATGGAATGGGTTTCCATGGCCGAGCAGCTGCATCCAAGCCACACATCACCAAGTGCAATGCAAAGCGTCGGATGCAGTGGTGTAAAGCACACCGCCACTGGACTCTAGAGCAGTGGAGACGCGTTCTCTGGAGTGATGAATCACGCTTTTCCATCTGGCAATCTGATGGACGAGTCTGGGTTTGGAGGTTGCCAGGAGAACGGTACATTTCGGACTGCATTGTGCCGAGTGTGAAATTTGATGGAGGAGGAATTATGGTGTGGGGTTGTTTTTCAGGAGTTGGGCTTGGCCCCTTAGTTCCAGTGAAAGGAACTTTGAATGCTTCAGGATACCAAAACATTTTGGACAATTCCATGCTCCCAACCTTGTGGGAACAGTTTGGAGCGGGCCCCTTCCTCTTCCAACATGACTGTGCACCAGTGCACAAAGCAAGGTCCATAAAGACATGGATGACAGAGGCTGGTGTGGATGAACTTGACTGGCCTGCACAGAGTCCTGACCTGAACCCGATAGAACAGCTTTGGGATGAATTAGAGCGGAGACTGAGAGCCAGGCCTTCTCGACCAACATCAGTGTGTGACCTCACCAATGCGCTTTTGGAAGAATGGTCAAAAATTCCTATAAACACACTCCTCAACCTTGTGGACAGCCTTCCCAGAAGAGTTGAAGCTGTAATAGCTGCAAAAGGTGGACCGACATCATATTGAACCCTATGGGTTAGGAATGGGATGGCACTTAAGTTCATATGTGAGTCAAGGCAGGTGACCGAATACTTTTGGTAATATAGTGTATCTGTATTATCTTTGCCTTTGTACATCCCATTCCAAGCTGGCACTGAGCTCCCTATAAGTACATAGAGTCTCTAGTTTTCCTCATCACTAGTGATTGTAGCCAGATCTATGTAGTTTTGTTTGAAGTACTTTTGAAAATCTTAGCAATGGTTCTTGGTAATGGGTAGAGAAATGTATTCGATTGTCAGACCTGCAGCCACCCCAACAAGGAGCACAAGAACAGAGGTAAAAAAAGAAAACAAGGTACAGGTCTCTCACCTAAATGTTTACATTTACATGACATTTACATTCTTTCCCTTAAAAAAATACCAAAGCTACTTACAAGAAAGGAAGAATACAACACAAACACATTTTCCATCAAATTACCATAAACAAAGAAAAGATACACAACTACACAACAGGATTCTAATATGTTCTAGAGTCCATCAGTGCTACAAATGCAAGCCACAAATAACCTAAAATGATTATGTAGCCTTGCAAGTTAGAGAAATTTAATAATAACATTAATAAAGCGATAGTAATAATAAATGATAAAATAAGATAAATTGCAACTAATAGTGATAGGAAAAGTTATTATTGAATAATAGAATATTTATAGAATAATGTACAGCTCATTAGGCACTTCATAAGTCAGGAGGATTCTCTTTGATCACAACCATGATCATAACCAAAACATACTGTAACGTGATTTGCTTTGATCTATACTAAACTCAATCTCGCCAGTTGCTGGTTGCTCCCATTTCTCAGCAACAACCTGTCCATCAGTTGATCCCTTCAATAATTACTGTTCTGAATAGCTGTTTACCAATAAACCAATGTCTGCCATAAGGATTCTCTCTTCAATGTACACTATATGGCCAGATGTTTATGGACATCTGATCATCACACCCGTATGCGAGTCTTCCCCAAACTGTTGTCACAAAGTTGGAAGCACACAGTTGTATAGAATGTCTTTGTATGCTGTAGCAATACCATTTTTTTCTTCATGGAACTAAGAGGCCCAAACATGTTCCAGCATGTAAGTGCCCCTGTGCACAAAGCGAGGTCCATGAAGACATGGTTGGCCGAGTCGGCTGAATTTTTTTTTTTTTTGGTATATATTATAGACATTTGAGTTTGAGATCAAAAGATGAATATGAGCTGATAGATCAGAATTACAGTTTTAATTTTCTGATATTTATATCTATATGTGTTAAACAACTTAGGACATGGCACATTTGTGGCAGACCACCCAAGTTTTAGGTAATTTGGTGGCACATCATATGTGCATACGCAATAACTGCATCAAGCTGACAACCCACTGACATCACCAAACTATTGCATTCTTCTTTTGTGATGCTTTTCCAGGCTTGTACTGCAGCTTCTTTCAGTTGTTGTTTGTTTTGGGGGTTTCTCCCTTCAGTCTCATCTTCAGGAACTGAAATGCATGCTCAATTGGGTTAAGTCTGGTGATTGACTTGGTCAGTCTAAAACCCACTTTTTTCCGCTGATGTCCTTTGTTGTATTGGCAGGGTGTTTTGGGTTATTGTCTTGCTAGATGATGAAGTTCATCCCAATTAGATTGGATGCATTTCTCTGTAAATTGGCACACAGAATGTTTCTGTAGACTTCTGAATTCATTCTGCAGCTACCATCATGAGTTACATCATCAATAAAGATTAGTGAGCCCATTGTAAATTGAAGCACATGGAAACTCATTAGTAATGACTGAAGAATTGCTGCGCACTTCTTCAGTAGTTAATGATGATCTGGAACAGTTCTATACATGGTAATTCATTACTATTTTTTATCATTTAAAAGAAAGTTTTTACAAACAAATTTGAAAGTATGTTAATGGAGAACTGCACAACTTATTTTCAACCTTCCCAAGTTCTCCCACACCATCCCATTGCTATGCTCTGTCCATCGACTTCCTGTAGCTGCCCACATCAGACATCATTAAAACACTGATGCTTGCCTACAAAGCCAAAAATGGACCTGTGTCCATCTACCTTAAAGCACTTATCACACCCCACACTGCACCACATTCCCTCTGATCCTCAAGCACTGATCAATTGGTCCCACCATCTGTAATCTCTCTGGCACCTAGGTGGTGGAATGAACTTCCCCTAGCTGTCCAAACAGCTGAGTCACTGGCTGTCTTCAAACAATGACTAAAGTCCTACCTTTTCTTGAAGTATTTAAATTAGTACTTTGTTATTTAAAAAAAATCTTGTGTTGTCTTGTGTGTTTTTCCATACAGGGTTTTGTGTGTTTTTCCATACTATACTACTGTCACAACAGGGTTTTTAGACTGATAGTACTCTTAGTCCCTGACCTAGTGAACCAGTATGAAGACTTTTTTTTATTTATTGTTAGAGACTTCAAACTGTAAGTTGCAATGAATACGGGGTATCTGCCAAATGCCATAAAAGTAAATGCAAATGAGAATTGTTTACTGATTGCTACATAACAGCCTTATACTTTTGTTGGTTGCTGTTGTCCATTTCTCTCTTTAGGCCTTGACTGGCTAAATAAAAACAACACTGCAACCCTGTGGTCCTCTGAGATGTTGGAATAGGTTGAGGTATATAAGTAGTAGATCTCCAGGAGGAAGGTAAAATCTCCTTTGATATTAGGAATTAATGTTGATGTGATCAGTAATTAATCAGTAGTTATTATAAAAGAGCTATAGCTAACTAGTAGTTCTGCCAGAGAAATGTAATACTCCATAATTACTGCTTAAGACTCAGTTAATTTCTGAATAGTTAATAGTCAAGTTATTAATTACTTACTGAATAATTAACTAGTAGTTCTTAGTATTTTATAGGCATAAGATATGTGTTAATGAAGAACTGCTCATTCGTTCCTGCTTAGTTCCTGCATCGTTACCCATGAGCACTATTGTAAAGAGTAAACGATATTCTGTGTGTGATAAGGAGCTATAGCTCAGCAGTTAGATTGGAGATGATCCCCTTGCTGGGTTTCTATCCGATTCATGAATGAATGGGGTATTTTAGTGGATATACTGGAATCTCAAATTTATGAGCTGTGTTGAAATCTGTCTAGTTTCTGTTCCCCCAGCATACTACTACAATTAAAAGCACCTTTATGTCAAGGCTACGAGCAACACACAAGGCACACTGATTGTCTTAATGCTTCAAAACATATTAGCCAAAGAAACTTTATACACTGTATAATTTCATATATAATTTGTAAAATGTAAAGAAACTGTCAGTGAACTCTAGAATTTTGTGACCGTGTTTTTTAAAACAGCATGAATTTGTCTAATTTTTATTTATTTATTTTTTTTTACCACCACCCTCTTTTAATTTTAAATTCTGTTTTATTTTTTCTAGCTTTAAAACCTGACTAATTACAAACAGCTGTCTTAATTTAGGCATAGTTTTGTTTTTCATTACTGTTACCTGGCTGGCATGTCATTTGTACTCATCTCTCATCAACTCATCTCCCAGCTTTTGCATTTACAAGACATTCACACTTTCACTTCGCAGACCTGGTTTTTCTCACAAGAAAGGCAAAACACAATATCAGTCTTCCATCAAATTACCATATTTAAATGGAAGGTACTTAGGAAGAACAGAGAATGCCACAACAATGCACAGCACAATGCCTGAGGAGAGCTACGACACACACAAGTCACAATGCAGTCCAAGTCAGAGGAGGTTAATTTGCAATAAGTATGTTGGTAGGTATTTATACTATATAAATAATCACTCATAGAATGTTACCACTATGAATTTACACTCCCCACGTGACATAAAGGTGAAATCCCAGTCTATTAAATTTGAGTTGGTTGTGTGTTATGAGTTTTTTTTATTATGTATAGGTAAAAGGATATTATGTAGTTCTATTGGTTTATGCTTTATGATATAAGATAACTAGGTGAGGGTTTGGGGCTATGACTGTAGGTTGGAAAAAGCAATGTCAAACCAGTCCTAAGTAGGCACAAGCTCAGATGAGAATGCAACAGTTGATGTATGTTACATTTACATTTACAGCATTTAGCAAATACTCCTATGCAGAGCAAGTTACAGAAGTGCTTTGAAGAAGATGCTAACATAAAAAGTTAGTTAGTGACAAGCTCTTAAGTTTTACAAGTTAAATAAATCAACTGATAACATTTTGTTATTTCGGTGTTTGTACACTGATAACATAGCAAAATGCAACAGATTTAATTAACACAGTAACATAGTAAGGGCATATTATTATTAAGCAACTATTCATTTAATATTGCAATGTAAGCCATTTTTTTAGAACATGTAATGTTTCCAATTCATTGTGAACAAAGATGAAAATGATTATAGTGATACTGCAATATCAGTGAGTCAAGTGAGGATAAATAAACCTGACGAAGACATTTAGATATCACAATCACTGCATTTTAACCTATGAGTCAGAGTTAACATGCCACATCACATTCTGACCATAAATATTCAGTTTTAATTGTAAGGACTGTAACCAGAGATGTGAAATATCATCAATGACCACCGCTGATTCAGGGTCATAGCACTGTGGACCAAGCTACCAAGGCTACAAGCAACACATCAGCCATCTGTCATTAGGCAGATTTTATTATATTTGAAAAGAAACTTGCCACACTAGATTTTGTATTAAATCTTAGAATAATGAGACCTTAAACAGAGACCTTGAGTGAATTTGTCCATAATAATACCAACAAACAATCATGACATTTAGGCTGAATTACAATTGTTACATTTTAATCCATGAGTCAGTTTTAAGATCCCATCACATTCACACCATAAATATTCAGGTTTACATGATAGTAGAATTATAACTACTATGACCAGTGATATGACAAATGGTAGCATTAACCACATCAGATCATCGTTGGCCATTTTATCCCCATGAAAGATACACTTTTATTGCAGTTGTTCTCAAAGAGATTTAGAAGAGATTTTTTTTAAAGTACCACAAAGTAAAGACAAAATAATTATATATAATCCAATTTATATATGCATTTTCAAAGAACATATATTTAACCAACACCATTCCCTACTTTCTGTGCATCAAAGTAATGCATCAGAAATTCTGTTTCAGTGCTACAAGTATATAAAGTGATATTTCAAATTTATGACTAAACTAGACCTAAGCATACACCAAATCTAGCTCTGGTGAGATTGTTGTATTGTGTCATGCATATATTCTTCTTGAAGACGACTGTGCAACCCGTGGAAAGCCATCTGTACAGAGAGGGAGAAAATGGAAAATGGTGTCATTCATCAGAAAGTAATTCAGGGGACCTGTTACCACAACTTATTTGAATGCTTGTTTGCGAGATAAAAATTCTAATTTATTCATTTAATTTAATTACATTTAAACTGAAATTTCTGTGTAAATTGATTTAAATTGGCTTGATAACTTAATTTTTCTCCACCTTGAGTTCAGGATTTCAATGAATTTAGGCATATTCTCAATTGTGATATGACCAATAGTGGACTCGTGTACGGAGGTTAGGCTACACCTGCTAATACAGTTGATGGAATATGCACTACAACACGTCACTAATGCTAGCAGTATAATTTGACCATTTACCCTTTAGTTTAGCATAGCAGTGGATAAGAAGGATAAAGTTTCATTTGACAAATCTGCTCACTTTGCTGTGATGGAATAATTGATTCATTGTGATGGCATAATTGAGTATACTTACTACTTAATTTCCCAAGGCAATATGGCAAACTTGTTTATATATAATCTGTGGGGCACTATAAGCTTGTGGTGTTGTTGTTTTTTCCAAGCTTTAAATATTGTGTGTTTAAATACACAACTGAAGTTCAAAATAAAAAAGTTAATTGTCTAACAATATTGTTGTTGAATGAATTAATTTCTTAAAAGCTACTAAATGAACAAAAACATGAAAAAGCTAAAACTACTGAAGAAAATCTAATTGGAGCAACTTCTTTTTTTAAATGGTTGTCAACTTAAAAACATGTTTTCATAATTCTAGTAATTAAGTACATATCACTTAAAATTTCTTTTTAAATAATGCAAAAAACAGCTTAATTTTTGAGTAAACTTGTAAATTTTTGAATTTGAGTAATCAACTTAAAATCTTCTGTTTATTCTGCAAATGATTAAGTAAGTGTTAATTTAAAATAGATTGATTGTAGAGGAAAAGATAATTCCTCTAACTCAATGTAGTTCGTGGTTGAACATAATTTCATAGAAGTCATAATTCAAAATGACTGATGCAAACTATTGCATTAATTTTAGAAATTTTAAAAATTAACTTGTTTAATTTTTTTTGTTGACCCTAAACATTTTTTTTTTACATCTTCATTTTAAAGGAGATCTTTGGAAACAGTCACACCAACACAGTGATGGAATTAATATTTAGATATTCATTATTTACTTACTCACTTTATTAGTAGCAGAGGAAATTAAGCTTCTCATTGCAGTCTCTGTTCTCCCAAAGGTGTGTTTTGGTGTTGCGAGCTCCACAGCGGTAGCGTGGAGCCGGGCATGAGGGCAGTGAAACCAGAGTCCCCAATGGCTCCTTGCTCACCCAGAGCCATTTTCCATTCTGGAAGCGCAGGCCAGCCCAAACCCTGTCTGTTTGGGTCTGACTGCTCTCCATTTCAGCCAACTGTAATTGTGTTACAGAGGCCGGGGAGGCCAGGCCAGTGTAGTTCATTCTGCAATACTCAAGAGCTTCTTCCCATGTCTTATTCTCCTTTACCAAGACTAAAAACTGGTAACAAACAAAACGCCGGTCTTCATAACAACGCTGATCATTCCAGCCACCTGGCTCGATCTCAACACAGTTCTGATTTCCTCCATTATTATTTGGCTGGTTGGTGTTCCACTGAAAAAAAGAGCTTGATGTTCCATCAGACCACAGCCAAAAGTCTACATTTATTTCGTCTCTGTACATCCCAATCCAAACACTATCACTTCCCCCCTTAATTGCATTGAGCCTCTGGTTTTCCTCGTTATTAGTGATTGTAGCCAGATCCCTGTAGTTTTCTCTGCAGTGCTTCTGAGCATCAGTCCAGTTCTTGGTCATAGTAACAGAAATATATTCTCTTGTCATACCTGCAGCCACCCCAAAAAGGAGCACCAGAACAGAGAAAAACAAGGACAACATCTTTTCTGCTGTGATGTTTCTGAACACTATAAAACTTTATACAGGTCTCTAAACTACAACTTTTATATTTACATGACATTTACATTCATTTGCTTGGAACACAGAAAAACTACATACAAGAAAGGAAGAGAATAACACAATGTTTTCCATCAAATTACCATAAACAAACTAAAGATAAACAACACCACACAAGGATAAGTGCTAGACACCTGCAGTACTACAAACACAAGCCACAAAGCAGCAATTCTTGAAAAAAAAAGTGTAAATTTGTAATATGTAAATTTAGGGTAAAAAAAAGTGAAGGTAAGAAAAATTCACATTAAAAGTGTCAAACTGTTGGAAATTCATGCAGTCAAACATTCAAGGAGTGAAAAATTGGGTGGATCAATACAGGGAAAACATCTAGGATACACAGAAAGAGCAGACAAGCCCAGCTTTAATCGATCTCAATCCTGGCCAATCACAACACACCTGTCAGCTAACGGAGGGGGGCTTCAATCTGTTAGTCATGGCTGTATTCGCCCAAGTCAGCTAGAAACCAAGCATCTTATCTCTTGCAATCTCCTTTCTTTGAAATCAAATTAAATTCTATTGTTTATTGCTTAATTAGGAATCATTACATGATAATTTTGTCATTGAATGCAGCCATGCGTTAACATAAAAAGCAGCTTGATTTTTAGAATATGAATTTTAATAAAAAATTTTAGCTAAAATTTTCAAAAACAACAAATTTATACTTTTTTCAAAGCTTTACAAATTCAGGTTCACTTTCTGCTGAAACTCGATTGAAGATTATAGTTGTCACCCAAAAGTATGTATCACTTACTACAATATTGTATATATGTATGATTTAATACAATATTACATCAGAAGTCTTACAGTATCAGTACAGTAATAATTCATATTTTTCAGTCCAGAAAAAATCCATAAATGGAGAGTACAACATTTCTGTGACCTGTGTTTCTGAACGATAGCTTCAGAGAACTTCTATTTCTCATTTCTTTTTGAATCTCTTCTTTTGTTGTCTGCTCCATTTCCTTTCTGATTATTCCATGTGCACACCGGTTTTGTGTTTCCCCGTTAGTCACGCTATTTAAGTTCCATGTTTTCTCTCTTGGTTTGTTGGAACATTATGCTGATGTCTGTGTCTGTGTTAGCTTGCATGTTAGATTTTGCTTACTGTTTGCATTGTGTATAGCTTTTGTTGTCTAATTTCAGGTTTTCCTTGCCTAACATTAGCCTAGCCCTTGTTGTTTTAGTTTTTGGTTCTTTCCCAGTCCTTGTTTGTTTCTCATTTGTTTTCTTTCATTAAAGAATTTCTGGGTTTGTAGCCACCTCCCTGGAATCTTCTTGGCCTCCTCATGACATATGCAGCGAATGCAAAACTGACTGTACTGCAGTTTGATACATTTAATAATCATTTGTTTTTCTGTAATCTTAAAGGAATATGGTCAACCCACTTCTCTTAATGATTGAGGACATGTGAGGACATGTCCCCGTGAGGAAACTGGCTGGAACTGGAACCGGTGGGTGTGATGGGTTAATCCGAGATCTCATGTATGTCACGTTAATTTGGTTAAGAAACTAGTTTCTTTTTCACTACAGTCTTTATGTTCTCATGGGTAAGACATTTGACTTCATGGATTTGTTGTCATTTTCTGTGATTTTCCCATTTTTTCATTGTTCTTGTCATTGTTACTTAGTAGTGAAGGAGAAATACACCTTTAATTTTGCATATACTGTTTCCTCCCACCTCCCAAAAAACATACTGGTATATAAATTGGTTACTGTAAGTGAATGAATAAATGACTAAATGCATGAATGATTATCCAATTGAAATATGAAGCTTCATTCACAGCACGAGAGTGACATCTGCTGGTGAAGAGGATGTAGTGCAGTGAAAGACAGATCAGGAATTCTTATAAATGTGATGAGCACATGTTGCTGATGATGCCATTTGGTAGCTCTAAGAATATTTCTATTTTTTTTTTCTAAAAAAAAACCTGTGCCCTATAAATACTGTCCCTATAATAATTGCACTCTATTTGTTTTGTTCAATTTTAAAACCATGCTGCCCCCTAGCGAAATGAAATATAATAACGCTGCATGCACATAATGAGGTTTTTCTTTTTCCTTTTCTTCTTCTGTTTTTAAATTAAAACTAAAGTAGTTACAACATGGGTAGTTTTACTTGGTCCTATATTTTATATTTTGAGGAAACCCTATCTATCTATCTATCTATCTATCTATCTATTTGTTACATTTATACATACAATTTAATTTAACAAAATTTACCACATAATTGGTAAACCGATAAATTATTTTTCAAAAGTTCTGGTGAGTTCTGTGGAACTCACTACCATCTGATCTTAGAGAAGCCCAGTCTTTTAGTGTATTTAAATCTTCTCTTAAAACTTATTTCTTTAGGATTGCTTTTACTTGATTACTGTTATTGTTATTAATAATTGCATTGTATTTTATTATTAACTGTTTTTTTGATACATGTCTATATACTCTTATGTAAAGCGCATTGAGAGGCCTTTTTAAAGGTGCTATATAAAATAAAGTTCTTCTTCTTCTTATTATTATTATCATTATTATTATTATTATTATTCACTTTACTTCCTATAGCACAAAGCCTCCATTATTTTATAAGTAATGAAAAAAGTTAATAAATCGTTGTGCTTAATTTTAATTTCTTTCTCACATAGCTTGTATGGTGCAAAAAAAAATTAATCTACAAAATTAGCAGGTTATTATTTTATTTCACATTTTAAATATGGCAACAATATACATTTTACTGCTTTAGAAACATTTAATTTAATTTAATCATTAGATTTTCATATATTAAAATTAAAGCACCCATCCCAAAGAGCACAAAGGCAGAACTATTTCTTTTGCCTGCTACAGCATGTCTGAATCTTCAGCATCAGGATCAGTACGTCTGCTTTTCTTATCTCCTCAAAATTTCCTGTATAAGAAAAAATAAAACATAATAACTGAGACAGTGCCTCCTTTTTAATATTGTGTACTAGCTTAATAAAATAAATAACTAAGAAGTATGTTGCAGACCTGGACCTGAGACTCCATCACTGTTTCAGTGCTTTCTTGGGTGTTTCCTCCATGCAGAGGAAAAACATCAGAAACTTCACCTCACTGCCTCACAGCCCCAGAGTCCTGGGTTTGATCCTGAGCTCAGGTTACTGGCTGTGCAGTGTTGTGTTCATATGCTGTGTTCATGTGGTTTGCGATGGACTGGAATCCCATCCCAGGTGAATTCTGGGTCCTCTGTGACTCTAATCAGGATATAGTAGTTATTGAAGATGAATGAATGAATGAATGAATGAATGTGTACAGTTGTGTTATCTTTGTGCAGCAAATTTCCAAGAATCCACCATCACTATTGTCAGGATGCCCTGCTGAAACTCACATCTGTGAACAGTAAGACTTTCAAGAAGTGTGATAAATGAGTATTGAGATTCAAAGAGTGCTTTTTAGCGAAACACTAGATAAAATAACCACCAGTCATGTTCTCATGTTTAGGTACAAATTTAGCCATTGAATATCTGTACTCGCTTATGTTCACGAAGCAAATTGCTAATTGTTCATCTCACTTCCATGATGGATTGCTGCTGGCTGTTGAGAGGAGTTTGATGTGTGCTGTCCATGGTGCTGAATGAGCTCTCATGTCTTGATTATTTCCATAAATTAAGTTAGAGGTACTCAGAATTTTACATTTTAAATAAACAACAACATCAGTACAGATTTTGCAAACAAACTATTTTTTAAAAAATGAGGCATATTATTTAAGTTTTTGGCTGTTAAGTATTTTGGCTATTTATTGCAGCCAGAGAGTTTTTTTTTAACTCATTCATTCATTCATCTTTATTCTGGTCAGGGTCACAGTGAATTCAGAGCCTCCTGCTCAAGGCAGGAGAATTGACCCCATATGGGATGGCAGTCCATCGCAGGGCGCCATGCACACACACACACACACACACACACACTCTTACACCTAGAAGCAATTTAACATAGCCAATTTGCCTACTGGAATGGTTTTGGACAGTGGGAGGAAAGAGAACCTGGAGGAAACCCACACAAACACAGGGAAAACACAAAAACTCCACTGTAACCTGCTCAGGTTCGAACCTCATGGAATCCATTTTATTAAATTTGTCATTAGATTCCAGTTGACATTATTTATAGGCATAGTAACTGTGATAATGTTGGGTTGTGAATTCCACCACTAACAAATTAGAAAATCATGTGTTTCTTTATTATTTATTGGACTGATTATCTCATTTACAACTTTATAATATGTCTTACCTTCAAATGAATAGATACTGTAAGATACACACTGCATGGCCAAAAGTATGTGGACACCTGACCATCACACCCATATGTGGTTCTTCCCCAACTTCAACTTACCACAAAGTTGGAAGCACACAATCTGGATTGAGATCTTCAGCAAGCACATGTAAGTGTGATGGTCAGCTGTCCACATACTTTTGGCCATATAGTGGAAATAGATCTAATTCACTTCTATCTTTGGATCAGAAGACTCACACAAAACGTAGACAAAAATTTGCATATTGCAGTTCAGCATAATCAGTATACCGTGCAGCCTATACATTTCCGCGTACGTCATGAATAATTTGTTCCTCATGTAATAGCCGGAGTGCTCACGTGCTTTCTCTCTCTCTCTCTCTCTCTCTCTCTCTCTCTGTCTAGGTTCCGTTTCCGGCTTTTTACCGCAATGCATCAGATACAGAGGGCGAATCCCAAACTGGTCCTAAATGTACACATAGTGCACTGTTTATGCTGTGGAAGCCATTCAGTCATACCCTATATAGGGCACCTATACAGGCAGTAGGGATTCATTTGCAATGTTTTTTTGTAATTCAGACCTAGGCAGAGGACACTGTAACACACACGCGCGCGCGCGCACACACACACACAGAGAGAGAGAGAGAGAGAGAGAGAGAGATACACACGTACACGCGCACGATTTCTTTATTGCGCGCACATCATCTGTCCGCGCACCAAACGCAAACTAACAGCAGCCGGTGCTTTGCCTCCACGTAGTTAACAACTGCGTGATTTTCCGGAAGATTTTGTTTGTTTGTTTGTCTGTTACAGGCTTTCCATCCATCGACACACACGTATTCGTGCTGGAATCCTTGGTACAAAGGTCGTTTTGGTTTTAATGCGCGCAGTTAAGCATAGAAAACGACTTCACATTTCATGCGCACAGCCGGCAGCGAAGATTTTTTTGGCCAAAATGGTAAAAGGAGAAGATTAACAAATAAAAATAATAATTAAAAAAAAAAAAAAAAACAGAGACAGCAAAAGGCAGAAGGGCAACGAGAGGACAGCAGCGCCGGAAAACAGTAATGGTTGTGGTTAAGTGCGTCAGAACAGCTGTATGTGCATGTGAAATGAGAAGGATGAGCTAAAACGACTTGCGTTAAATGCAGACTGCTTGATTTGAGTGCAATAACATCATACACCAAAGCGCATGTTCCCATGTTCCCATGTTCCAGTATCACGTTCCTTATAGCAAGTTCCTTCTCACTCCTCCAGCTAGGGATGCTCTGAAAGATTTCAAGAAGCAGCAGAAATCCGTATATATCTGAATGCACGTAAATAAGCGTGTGCGTTCTCGTGATTAGGCAGATTTGTGTGCAGATGTGCACACGGTCCTTCCACATCCATCTCAGGATTGTTGATAGTCTCAGGTATTGCACTTAAGATTTTCTGAAATGATATGCAACCTGCTTACCACACAGTTATCCTAGACACACAGTTGAAGTCCATGTAATGATCTATTTTCTTATTAAAAGCTGCAGTAAAAGTGGGGAAAATATATTTTCAAAATATTAGCCAAAGAATTAAGCACTTTGGATGGAGCATGTGTGTTTGAAGGAAGCTTGAATGCACGACTTTTGCACACTTATATGCTGCTCTGAATTTTTACCTTCAAGTAACATTTTAGATTATGGAGTAAACTTGACTTGCACAGTCATGGATGCAAACCTAAGCAAGTCTTCCACCAATGTTCTTACAGCATGAATGCTTGGTTTGTTTGATATCAGCTCGTATATTGAATCAAGGTGCAAAGGCATTTGTTAGGCAAACTCTCTGAAAGAGTCTGAATAGGATTGGATGCCTTCTCGCTTCTAAAACTACAGCGCTGCTGAAATAAACTAGACGAAGCAAAGGTTCCTGTTTCCATACGCACAAGAAGACAGTGAAACAACAGATTCCTCTTGAGCATCCACCCCTATCTCTGCATCAAGGATGGTACAGACAGCACTCCACTTCCTGTCAGGCATGTCTGCCAGGTGTTTCCTGTTCCTGTGTGTGCTCTGTGCTCTCTGGGGTGAGTCGACATTTTCTTGCAGCGGTGTCTAGAAGATATAAAAGCAAAAGATCATCTATAGTAATGTCCACTACATAGTGCTTTTATATATCTTACACACAGCCTCATATACAGCAATCCACCTACCTAAGCATCCGTACTTGCCCCCATTGCTCATAGCTGTCTGTCATACTCCACCCTTATGAGAAAGCAGTACAAACAAACACTAGATGATCTCCTTCAGTGACATCAGAAGCTTAGATTGTCATGTAAAATCCATAGACACAATGATTTCTACAGCTTAATGACATGTAATCAGTTCTATGGGACCCTACTCAACTTGTAGACATTAATAACACAGATCTGCCATGAAAAAATCAAAACAGTGCTGCTAATGACTCTGCTTTAAACAAACTCCCTAAATGTTCAAATCCAATATGTTTATGTGTAATCCTGATCACAGTTTATGGTATTTTTTTAATGAATCAGGTATAATTTACTCTGATATCGTTAAGCTAAAGTTATTAGATTGAATACTGTTAAAAAACATAATTTATTATTGACTGGTGCTTTCGATCACAAGCTCCCCATTTTTGTTTTAGCTATTTGGTTGCATACTGAGTATAACTGTATTTATATTTAGTATTAAATGACATACTCAATTATAGTGACTTAGATAAACAGTAACAGTATGACAAGAATACAATCTGAATGGTAGTAGCATGATTGGTAGTAGGCAATAAATAGGTATATTAGAAAATGTGCAAAATACAGAACTATTGGTGCATTATATCATGCAAAAATACAAATCATTGACATCAGCATGATATACATTGAAGGAAAGCATGTAAAACAAAACAGAATTAGTGTGATATACCAGGTTATTGTCCATATATGCAAAAGTACGAAGGTAAAAGTACTGCCTAGAGCTATAAGTGCAGTATACCAGTGATAGTCTTAATACGGAATATTCACTAGGGATCAGTCCTATATCCATTTAAAAATATATACACTTGAATCTAATAAAGAGGTCACATCCAGTAAAACTTGTGTTTTTAAATAGCCTAAATAGTAGAGATAAATAATCAGGGTTATCATTTTATCATATCAGTGTAGCCCCACTATCTAGTGCTCTTCACGTTTTTTCCTCCCTGGTATCACGGCATTCATGTTCTGCATCAATGCACAGCTGTAGTTCTGTTTGAACGGTATATTTATCGATGGGCCCCGTGTGTGTTCCAGTCCCTCTGTGTAACGCAGCATGTGCAGAGGTGGACTCAGACACTGAGGCGGTAGCAGGGCAAGGCTTTAAACTGGGCTGCATTTCCTGCAAGATGAGAGGAGAGGTGGAGGCCAGCGCTATCGTCGACTGGTACTTCAGGGCTAAGGGAGAGACAGAGTTTGTACATGTGAGTTATCTGTGTGTATCTGTTTGTAAATGTGTGTATCAAAGAGAGAGACAGTGAGAAAAAACAAACACTACACTAAGTAAGGAAAATAATCAATAACAGGGTAGTGTGATGCATTCTGACTTTAATTTATTAATGAACAACACATCATACTTTTTCTCCATTTAGAGTTACTTTAATGTTGTGGAACATCTGCAGCACAAGGTGGTTTCAGCCGTCACTTATGTTATCAAAGCTTTAAACAGTCGTTCCCTCACCAGCCTCTTTTCTTCTCTCTCTTAAAGATAATAAGTTTTGATCTGTCCTGTCGCATAATGCTGACAGTGGAGACTCCTTCCATAAAGAAATGTTAACAACTATTATAAGTGTTTCTTCATTAAATAACAACACTTTTAAAATCCATTTATTAGCCTTTTATGTGCAGTGTGCACCATAAAAGTCCCTGTGCAAGCTGAAAAAAGTAAATCAAATGTTTATATGTGTGTTATATAATGTAGTATATAAAATTAATTGACACCTTCTGAACAATCAGATTTCAAATGTGTGTGATGTAAACCACATTAACCACAAATGCTTAATAGAGCTTTCACAGAAAATGAACACTGTTTCATTAACCACCATCTTAGATGACTACACAAGTGGTAACTATGGCTTATACACTCAGTAAAAAATGTTACTTGGGAAGTAATATATATATATATATATATATATATATATATATATATATATATATATATATATGTACTGCTGACACCACAAAGCTTTGGTAAACCTTTAAACACTGTAAACAAGTGTTTGACATGAAGATGTTGGTGTTTACATAGATCTATAACTATGATGGTGAGGTTTCCATCATAATTGACGATCGCTTCGATGACCGTGTGGACTGGAATGGCAGTAGAAAGACCACTGACCTGCAGGATGCCTCCATCTACATCCACAATGTGACCTTTAACGATTCGGGAGTGTACCGC